>NC_029778.3:17394590-17412517 GCF_000817695.3 Arachis duranensis | reverse complement strand
AAAATTAACAAAAAATAAAAATAGTAAATAAAAAAACATATAAAAAATAATAAGAATTTTATAAATAAAACAATAATATATATAAAAAATAGGATTAGTAGAAGGAAAATAAAAATTTAAAATTAATTATTGAACACTAATTAATAAACACAAATTAAATTTTGTTGCTTCTTATAAACTTGAATTTAAATATAAAATCACATCCGTGTTTACCAAAAACAAAAAAAACAAACTAAAAGTTACAACGTTCAAAAATTTAAACGTAATTTTTATCTTTCAAATACCAAAATAAACACACCCTAAAAGTAACTCATAACTTCCTTTTCCTTTTTTATCAAAGGATCTTGATATTAATAAAACACTCTTTTTTTTTTTCAGTGTCCACATTAATAAAACACTTATTAAGCTAAATTTTCATTTATCCTGTACAATAATTACAATTGTAAGGACAAAAACTAAAAGCAGACACAAAAGACAAAAAGCATAAGTTTAGCTATATATCAACATTATAATCAAAACTAAACGATGGTTATTCATTCAAGTGTTTAAATTAAGGAAAAGTATAGAGTACCAAGAGTTATATCTGCCAACTATTATTAACACAAATTAAAATTTAATTTAATTTAATTTAATTTAAATATAATTTGTTATGTCAATTAGAGATTTGGTGGATCTAGGATAATGCAATTTAAATTGTGTAGGAGTGAGAACAAACTAACGTAGCATGAGGCCAATTATGAACGCAGCCAGGCACACCGCAAAGCAAACTTAATTCTCATTCTTCTCCAGCGTTGCATTTCCGTCGGCTTGCTTTTCATCTCACCGGATCGCCGCCATTTGATCCATCGACGGTGAAATCGCCTTCATCTGGAAGCCACTTATACCGCGACGTGAGTCTTTGAAAGTGTAACGGTTTCCGTCGGATTTCTTTTCATCTCAACGGAAAGCCGCCATTTCATCCATCGACGGGGACATCGCCTTCACCCGAAGGAAAGAGCAACTGCAACGTGAGTCTTTGAAGGTGTCACGCAACCCTCTTCTCCTCAATCTTTTTTGGTAAGGTACATGTGTCTTCATTGAATGCACGTGGACCACATAATGTCGATGGAACAAGCAATTTGTGAAGGCGCATCGTACGGTACAGCATATGATGATAGTGATCAGTATAATTCTTGCGACGTTAATGTTCCATCGCTTAGTGAAGATGACACACAACATGTGGACAAGGTAATTTATATGGTAGAAATATATAACTATATTTTTAGTTTGATGTTGGGTTCTTAACAGAGATAAGCTTTGTTGGAAGAATTGTGATTTCATTTGCTTAATTAAGAATTGTGTGGATAATATTTCTTTCAACAATGCTAGAAAGGTGATACATTTTCATATGTTTTATTGTTGTGTTTGGTCACCATGTTTAATTGATGTGTGCAACTTTGATTGATGTTTGTTCTACACCTATTTAGTTTCGATTGTTGATTAGTTGGTGATATCTAAGAAAAAGTGGGAATTGTGTGGAAGAGTTATTGTGAGTGTCGAACGGTGGATGGATATGTCTTTTGTTTATACGTCCTCGGTTATCAATTTCAGGAGAAAGATTTTGGAAGCGTTATTGAAGCAGTGGATGATGCAATGGCAGTGAATCATGAGGTGTGAAATATTCTTTATTTTGCTGAATTCCTGTGCTCATGAGGGGATACTCATGAAGTGTGAAATATTCAAGAAGTTAGAAATTTTTTATTTTAATTAGTTGAGTACTTTTTGTGTTGAATGATATTTTTTTCTGAATGGCTTTGCAGTTACCCGATCACACTGGAATTTCATTAGATAAAATTCCGTACGTAGGATTGAGATTTGTTTCCTTACAGCGGGCACAAGAGTTTTACACTAATTATGCAAAGAAAGTTGGCTTCGTGACCAGGATTAGGAACACCAACTTTGACAAGACCAGGAAGGATTCAAAGATACCCGTTAACCAATCGTTACACTATAGTCGTGAAGGTTATCAGGAGTCTCGAGTGAAGGCAGCAACTCGGGTAAAGCGAATAACAACAGCCGGATGCAAAGTAAGGATGTACGTCATGCTTGATAGACAGAAGGATAATTGGATGGTCTCCAAACTAGAACTGAAGCACACCCACCCATGTTTTGCCAAGCAAGCTGTGCACTACACTGAGTATAGGAAACTGACCATGCATGCCAAGTGTGTGATTCAGAACAATGATGAGGCTGGCATACGGCTCAATAAGACTTATCTCGCACTGGCGAACGAGGTTGGTGGCTCATCGAATTTGGGTTACTCAGAAAAGGATGTAAGGAACTTCATTACGAGCAATTTGCGCTGTGCTGATGGAAACGCAGATGTCAAGGAAATGATTAGCTATTTCATGCGAATGAAAGATATCAACCCGAATTTTTTTTATGCAGTTGATGTAGACGAAGCTAACCAGTTTAAAAGTGCGTTCTGGGTAGATGCAAGATGCAGAGCTTCTTATGAATATTATGGTGATGTGGTATCATTTGATACAATGTACAGTAGAAACAAGTATGTATGTGTGTTTTTCCTGTATTCAAATGTCTAATGATTTTCGCATTTAGCTTGCTTTTGGTAATTTTGGTTGGATTTATTACAGGCACGGACTTCCATTTGCATCTTTTATTGGCGTTAACCATCATGGCAAGTCCACTCTGCTCAGATGTGCTTTGATGGAAAATGAGAAAATTCGTTGCTTCGAGTAGGTCTTTAAGCAATGGCTGATGTGCATGGGATCTCCTCCACAGGCCATCATCACGGACCAGTGCAAATCCATGTTTGGTGTTATCAAGAATGTCCTTCTAGATACTCGCCACCGATGGTGCATATGGCACATAATGAAGAAGATACTGCATAAGCTCAGAGGATATGCTCGGTATAAAGAAATAGATGATAGAATGCATGGCACTGTTTAGAATGCCAGGTCTGTAGAATCTTTTGAGAAAGATTGGTCTACATTCATTGATGAGTTTAACTTGGAGCGAAATAGATGGCTTTTAGGTTCGTTCTGTTTTTGTGCTCTTATAGTCCTCTTTTATAGTGAGTTTGTTATGGAATCTCTGTATGGTGATTATAACTTTTTTTTTTGTTGGTTATGTAAACCTTTATGATGAACGTCGAACGTGGGTTCCAATCTATTTTCAAGGTGAATTTTGGGCAGGTATGAGAAGTACTCAATGGAGTGAGAGCATGCACACCTTTTATGGTGGTTACTTACATTGCAAGAGTGGACTGGTTCAGTTCATGCATGAGTATGACAACGTGCTTGGGAACAAGCAGCAAAAGGAACTGGAAGATGATGCTGCAGACTCTAAAGGAGTTGTTCCTTGTTCATCGAGTACTACAATTGAAAGACAATTTCAGCGTGAGTACACAACTTCTAAGTTTAGGGAAGTACAACAGGAATTCAGGAAAAATGGGATTGTTTAGTCCGTGGTACGACTCACGAGGGTGATTTATTTCATATGATTATGAAAGAGCAATACATGTTATATGGGGAACCTAGGTCCTGGAACAATATTTTCGAGTTTGACCCGTCGACACACAAGATTCGGTGCGAGTACAACATGTTTGCATCGAGAGGTATTTTTTGTTGTCACTGTCTTGTTGTTTACTTTTTATTATGGAGTAGACAGAGTACCATCTTGCTATGTTCTCCCTCGATGGAGCAAGAATGTACAGTAGAAACACACTTTCATTAAGAGTAGCCATGACGAGAAGCGATCGGATGAAAGCCACCACTTATTTAGAAGACTGTGTACGCACTTCCTTAATGTGGCACAAGAATTCGTGACATGCGAAGAAGAGGCGGCCATGTTACATTCGGGTCTTGATGAGTTAAGGGCCAAGTTGGTTGATTATCGAGCGAACTTGGGGTCCAAAAGTGTTCCCAATACAGATAACAACATGGTGACACAGTCTGACTCAGCTTGTGTTGCATCTGACATTCAAGGTCCCTCTAAGGTCGCAACAAAGGGTCGACCGAGACTGAAGAGGCTTGTATCTGAACTGGACGCATCCATTAAGAGATCTATGCGAAGAAAGAAGAATAATCCACCTCAGGTATATGTCTACCAGTACATAGTTCCTAACAACATGTTAGCATGCCTTGATGGATAACGTTGAAAGTGTTATTCACTTTTTGTTCATGCATGTTTTCACCTTTCAGGTAAATAATGGAGCAATCAATCCAAACATAGTGGCGGTTCTTGCTCTGAGCACGAACGAATCACATGGAAATGGCGGGTTCTTGTCTTTGTTACACTCATTTCGACATAGTTAGATTACTTTTGATTATGGATTTGTATGGACACTTGCTGTCTTTAGTAATTTTTTTTCCACTTATCTTTTTACAAAGTTTTCAGGTTATTAATTTAAATGACATTTCTAAGTTGAGGATATAATTACTTAATGAGTTTTTTGTCATTAGGGTGTGTATCTTAATAATACAGCTACTACCCCAAAATTGTGTGAGTTATGCCTCATAACGAATCAATTAAGACTTATTTGAAACCTTCAAGCTTTCATTACTTTAAAAGAATATCGACATGTATAACACACATCCGTACTAAGACAATTGCTGAGAAGTGACGCTGTAATTACGCTGTAAATAGGAGAACACATCTGCCATTACACGCTAAGACCAAAATGAAAAATTGAATCTTAAAACACACGTATGGTATTAGACACATCCATGTATGCATAGACACATCTGGAGAAATTATGGAAGTCTGTCGTTAACCTGTCACATCCAAACAAGAGACACATCTATGAAAAGAAAAATTTGTTAACATCACATAACTATGTTAGCCACTTCCAGTGCAAGAGACATCCATGCTGAGACAACTCTAAAGATGACATGATGAATTAAGCCAGAAACATATAAGACACATGTGCGATTAAATGCAAGCACGAAAAAGACATATTATTAAAAGACACATCTGGCATACGACACATCCATATGCCATAGATACATTCAATAAAAATACGGAAGACACATCTGTGGTTAACAAGACACATCCACTCAGAAGACACACATGTCCACACCTGTCAGAAGACACATCCATATGCCATAGATATATTCAATAAAAATATGGAAGACACATTTGTGGTTAACTAAACACATCCACCCAGAAGACACACATGTCCACACCTGTTAGAAGACACATCCATTTTTCAACACATACAAACAACACCTGACTAACAATACATTGCTAACATAAATAGAGACATCCAAAATAGACGACAATCAAACTGTGACAAGCTTATTAATTGAAGACAAAAATATCTCAAAGTGTATCAGTTGGTCAGCTTGTGCATAAACTTATCCCAGACAAACGTGTGAAGGAACAAGAATCCAAAACAAGATGCATCTGTGTAAAACAAGGAAAATATGTAGACCCAACAAAAAATATCTCACAATGTAAGGATAACTCTGCCCTAAGCAAACTAGAATGTAATATACAGGCTTTTTCTTTTGATATCTATCTTCTTTTGCTCGTCTATTTTTTTTTGCACACATGCAGCTCGCCGAAGCATGCTCTTTGTCCCAAGTGCTGTAAACGGAGTCCTAACCTCCTTACGTTTGTTCCTTGGTTGGTTGCGACGCACAGAAGGTCAATCATGGCTGCTAACGGCATTCAGAGCATCTCCAATGTGTAAATTTTTGTGACATAGGATAATGTCAAGCATTATCTCCAACCTATATAACTTGATAGTGTCCTGCATGTGAAAATCAAAGTTAGGAAACTGCATGTAGGTACAGACAATGGCATGTGCTTAAAAAATCAGTTAACTACATATAGATTTTGGAATCTCACCTAATCCCAGTCATTCACATTCCCGCCTTCAGTCCAGTACTCCATAAACTTTATTACATAGACCCCACAATCAAAACTATGTGAATGAAATTAGCATATTGTATTAGAAGAACCAAAAATATCTAAAGGAAACTTAATAAATACAACCTTTGAAGATTTTGAGGGCGACTCACCTTTTTGGTTGTACTGGAACAGGGGCATATGTGCAAGGTAGCCCTTGTTGAGTGGGCTTATAAGTGGGGATGGCCACCTGTGCTATGTCTTCAATGAGCCTCACCTAAATCACATAGAAAACACTTAAATAGAATACAATAATAAGGATTAAATAAAGCCAGAGGGTGACGACATGTTGTGGTACCGCATATGCATCTAGCCTGTTTCGGAATGTATCCTGTGGTCTATTGGGTATGCTATCTAGTACAAACAGTTTTTTCGCGGATACATCGAACGCATACACCCACCAGTGACGGGTGATACATATAGGGAAAAACCACTGCAACATTATGCAACTATAATTAGGCATTTCACGTGGATTTATAATGAAAAGCACATATCCGTTGTTCGGATGCAAATAAAAATAGCAACTTCTCATTTGACAAACAGACTTACCCATCTTCTCTTTGAAGTTGTTACCTTATCAAAATACCTAGTATCAACACCAAAGTTTTTTTCCAAACCCACATACACCGGAGTTGGGCCATTCTGAAACTGCAATACATTCCTTTCGACCAACACCATTTCCTGTCCAAAGACGAATACGAAGTTGTTCAATAGGTTTAATATACTTAAACTATTCATATAAAAGTCTCCTTACCAGTATCCCTGGACACACGCAGTAGAAGTCATGCGTGAATCTTCTTAACCCTGAGTCATTGAATGCGCAAGACATCCAGTGCACGACCTAATTAACCAGAATGTAAAGATTAATTACCCGCAAAACAAAATGCTTAAACAAATTTGATCACCAAGTTTTTGCATTACATACATTGTTATTGAGCTAAGCACGTGGCCTCAGGGTGTACAAGTCCTCCCTTCTCAGCACTAAGTGTGATCTACCCTCATACGATGCGACCTTTTGCTTACTATCAAAGGATCTGTTCACAGTCCATCCTTTGATTCTTTGTTCATTCCGCTCAGTGATTTTTCATCCCTTTAGTAACGGATGAATGGGTCGAGGGGAGGATGGTGTGGGTGTTTTGAAGATATGCGTCATCCCAAGTGAGAATGATGGGCGTGGTGGACTCGGTGTGCGGACTGAAGACCCTTTTGGAATAATTGTTTGTATCGGGTCGATGCTATAGCTCTCAATGGGTAACGTCGCTCGATATCTGCCCATAGCCTTTCGCACTCCAGATATCGCTGCGATAAGATGTCAAGTGCCTGTTTCAAGATTAACCATGTGGGGCGGTCAACCAATAAGAATTCCTAAGAGAAGAAGTAAAAAACAATACACACTACCAATGGAAACAAAGTTATATACTATTCACTTACATGTAAAAAAATTCACTTGAATATTCCTGAATTCCTGAATAGTCAATCATTGCAGCTGACGGAGTTTTTGGTTCAGCCTCATATGTCTCGGTTGGTTTCTTTGATGTTTTCGGGAGGCTTGTTGCGATGTTCTCCCCTTTGTCCCTTTCTGCTGTTGTGGTTTTCTTTTCTGGGTTTTGATGTGGATTCTCTTGCCAATTGGTTGGTTATCCTCGTCATCCTTGTCGAAAGCAATTGCTTTATCATTTCTTATCACTGACTCGCTAATAACTCCTGGCTTCATGTCGGATCCCTAAAAGCGCATCATCAAAAACATGGTACACGAAAAAAAAACATAGTGATTTTGGGTCACTCAATCAACACAAGTTAAACTAAAGACAGCATAACATATTTCTGTTTTCGAGACAAGGCAACAATAGTCATTCGTTAAAACATATGGTAGACCTGTTCTCATGTGCTTAGTTTGAAAAATGCATCAGACACATTCTTATACCACTACATCTTACTTACTTTTTGGTTCTTTGTTCTCTCTGTCTTGCTCGTTCTCCTGGTCTCCCCTACTATCGAACAAGATTTCGGTGTCCTCTTCAAATCATGTCTAGGATGTAATCTCTTTGCAATGGGCTCTTCGTCATCGTCATCGCCATCACCCTCTCTGCGATCAGATCTCTAAATTTACAAGACTAAGCTATTCAATTCCAACAAGGACATAGTGCCTAGAATTCACACTATTAACACAAATTAAATGTATACAACTTCTCTTTAAGGAATATTAAGGAGGGTCTTAGCAGCCAATGGTAAGAGAAAAAAAGGGGGTGGAACGTTCACTTTATTTTAATTTTACAAATCCAAATAAAAGATTCATTACTTAGCCATTTTTACTCACTTTTTTGCACCCATCAGGACTCATTGTTTGGTTAGTGTCTTCTTTGTTAAGACCTGTGCCCATTGTGTGCTCCTTTGCGGCACCTTCGAGGACCACACCATCGTTTCCTCCGGGTACGCTAAAAGCCTGTGTAGGGCCATCAACTAGTCAAAAGACACATAAAACTAAAGTCACATCCAGCACAAACACATCCAAATAAGGTTACACGAAAAAACACAGCCATAACCGACACATCAGAGTCATTAATAATTCAACACACAACCATAGATGCCAGGTCTTCAAAAGTGTACTTGCAGTTAATTACCCGAGAAAGAGAGCTTCAAAGAGTACATACCTTAGGTTGAATAGTTGCTGCCATGGTGCTGAGCTCCTTGGCAGTCCATGCAGAAAGTCACGGCTGATGTTCTTGACAATTATCAAGATTGCCATGCTTTAGCTTATGGAAGTACAACACCTGTGGATATTGCATACAAATCTTATTTATTGGGATACAAGGGATAGACAGATTAAGATGCATGCTGAAGTAGAAATGTTACCAGCAAGGCAAACATACAGCCCTCGCAAGTCTTGTTTTTTTTACATTTACTTCCTAATTGCTTGTTCTAATGATTTGAAAATATGCAACGGCCAACAGAATCTCCCGGGATCAGATACATCAAGTATTGTATCGATGTGCCACGGTGAGATGACATGTTGCATAGACGGACACATAAAAATCTTCAGCACAAGCAGGATGAAATGCCTCCTAAACTCTATCCTGTCTTCTTCAGTATCCATAGCGCACTGGTTAACAAACTGTCTCAGCTATATAGTATTTAACTGGTGAAATCTTCTTCGTATTGACACATGGTCGGCATTACTAGCATCGAACGGGAGGAAGTCATCAACTGCAGCATACATGTGTGTTAAACATAGTAAAATGACCAACTGAATAGGAATAATAAAGGTAAAACCACGGAGACCGAAACCATTTTAACCAATAAAATTTTTTTTTAAAAGATAAGATATTCTCACCACCGGGCGAAATTCTGAACAGACGTTCGAACAGCTCAGCCCCAATGCGGATGACTCCATCAGCTACTTTCAAGGTGCTTGTTTCAGTGTCGTAAGCCTTGGCCAGCATCACCATTAATCCTTGTTTAACATTCCACTTTGGCACTAGCTTAAGGAAACCAAAACCAATTTCTTCTATCTCATCTAACTTTGCTTGCACTTGGTTAGTTTCCAGATTGTGGAATAGATCTGCGATGTAGCACGATGAACACAGTGTCTCTAGTAATTTTTATCAACATTAACCAAGTCCTTTAGAAACAAACCAATGCTAAAATAGAAAGAAACACAATTTTATAAATGATTTAATACCGGCTTTTCCATGTCTTGACGTCGATATCTTGCAACAGTGTGAAAATTATGTCCAGGTTCCAACTTGTGTTTTCTTCCCCGAACTCAACTAAGTAAGCGGTTCAAGAAAATGATGAAATATAGATACGCACTAGATAATTACACGATCATATATCGCATTGATGTTACTTCATTATTTCAAACATGATTTGCACTTAAATTAATACTTTATTCTTACACATTGAAATTTCAATTAACCATCACTTTTGAATATTTGATAACATATTTATTCTATAAACAGCCTGAGCACTGTAAAGAAAGTGAAAGGAAAATTTAACAGTGTGCTATAATGTGTATACTTAATTCATTATTACTAATCTATATATACCCTCTTAACGAAAATAGGAAAGGGTGTGTTAGAAAAAAAACAAGAAGATGAGAAGTATCTAATTCTGACGAGGAGGAAAAAATTACATTTTCCTATTCATAAAACCATTCAAAAAACTTTGCCGCTTTAAAATATGTATAAGAAAAACTCCAGCTTCTAAATTTGTTTGGTGTTCCTCGACCTTTCCCTAATTTAACTTTCATTCAAGTATGTGGGAAGTAAAAAGGAAAGGATAACTAAAGATAACTAAAGAAGATCAAAAGGAAAAAGCGAACTCGGTTGTGGGAAGTAAAAAATGAACATATACATAGCTTGCACTACAAGAAAAAACAATATTTATAACAAAACAAATTGTTATAGAAAAACGGAATTTTGAAACAAATGGTTTTTGTAACAAAAAAAAGCGGCCATTGCAGTAAGTCCCGTTACAAAAAGTTTTTGTAACAAAAAATGAAACTGTTACAATTCAAAGTGGTATTTTGTAACAAATTTTTCTGATACAAAAAATCAGAAACCGTTACAAAAGTGGTAACAAATTTTGATTTTCAAGATATTTTTGGTGACAATATATTTTTTCGTATCATAAAATTTTGTTACAAAATGTTACTTGATTTTGTAACGTTTTTTTCTTTAACTACAAAGGCAAATTAATTATTTTGTACCAATTTTTTTTAATACAAATTGCATGCATAATTTACTAAATTATTTTTTAAATTAACTAATATATTAACTATTCTAATAAACAAGTCTACATTCATATAATATGCAAAAAGATACATAATTCAAAGATGCCTCATTTCGCTAAAGTTGTTTTAAAACAAAATAACATTAGTGAGTACATTAATTAGTTCTACAAGTTATATGTCTTGCATAAGTTCAACCAAAAGTTAAAAGTTCTAACATAGATTAGTCTTTCTATGAATCAAAATATTCTTGAGCCCTCAAGATAGCATGTGGTCACCATTTTAGCACTCTTGTAGATAAGAAAAATTGAAACAAAAAATTAGAAACAAGATATAACACTAATTATAATTTTATCCATTAAGTTTTATCCAAAATGTTTAGAAAAATTTTGACAGATATGCTTTGATATTCTATGATATATTTAAGATATAATATGATACCTTCTTTATTTATAACAAACACCTTAAAGTGTTTATCATTACTTGGAAAGTAGGTTACATGAACTTTTCACAAATTTCAATCTGTAGATTCTGCTGTATGAGATTGTTGCTCCTCAAATAAACTCTGAATTTTCTACAGTGACCATAAATCACCAGTGCTTAGCCAAAAGAATATAACCAAAACATACAACTAAATATCTTTTCTTCTTTCTTTCTTCTTGTTTTTTCCCGTCTTTTATTCCCTATTTTCCTTTTAAGTTTTTATTTCATTTTCTATCTCAATCCATACTTAACCTTTGTGTTTCTCCTCATCCTGAAGTTCATGCAATTGACTACTGCACATATAATAATATATTGTCTTTACTTTTCTACCTTGACAGAGTTTCCAACTTCCTCTAGTTTTTGCAACAACAGTAGCTCTCCAGAAGTGGAATCTTGTTTCAATGACTTTGAAGGAGACATATACAGATGAAAGAAACGAATGACAAAGTGAAGGAAAAAAAGAGGATGGATATAATAAGCAAACAACAAGAACAATGGGAGCTATAATCAAACACCCTTTAGCAGGTGTGGTTTGTGGAATGTTTTCACACTCTTGGAAATCTTACCTAAAAAATCTTCCCAAGAAAGCAAAACCCTTTTCCCTTACCAAAATCTATGGAGAGTAAAAAAGTGATTATAATTATAACTAAATCTTTCAATTCTGTTGAGACAGCCAAATCCGTTAGTTACAGGCTTTTCAATTCTGTTACTTAGATTCTGTTATCTGTAATAGATGTGTAACTATCAGCTCCAACACAATGATATTTGTACTATGTATTTTCCAACTCAATCATGATAACAATATTCAGATAATGATTGATAACTGGTAATAAACGAGGCAAAATTAGTTGGCATAAAATCGGGAGCAATACAGTTTACACGAGTGTTTGTGGCCATCTCAGCAGCCAAGGCCTATGCAGCATATTACGAATAATTATAAGACTTAAAAACAAGAAGATATATGCAGTTTTGTTAGATGTTCAAGTAACACTTTGCAGGGCAAGTGAAGCTTGTCAAGAACAGAGTCTTTGGTTTGCAAAATAGGGTCAACAGAAGGATTTGCAGCTGCGATTGACACAATCACATCTATATTTCCACACTTATGTAATGTTCAACAGCATATTCAACAACATTCAAACAAATTTTAATAAAGGATAATGCATTCGATAAAAATGAATAGAAAAGGGTGACCTGTGCGATTTTTTGAATTAAATCATTTCTCTGTTGATCGTTGGAGACATGGCAAACAAGGGCCAAAACTTCAATTCCTTTAGCCCTAAGTTTCTCTGTAGCCTCTTCAATATTTTGCTGTAGAAACAAGGAAATTGAGTAATGAATATAATTAATTGGAGGCAAAGAGGAAGAGAAAGGGAAAAGGACCTGCTTGCGAGAAGAGATGACGACGGAAGCACTTATATCCTAGAAATGAGCCAAAATCTCAAGATAAGGGAAAACAATTCGGATAGGGGGATTTAGATAACAAAATTGAGGAACCTGATAAATAAAGTACACATTGGGCATACCTATAACCATAACAGCCTTCTTTATTCTGTAGTTTTGCTTGGCATAAATCTCCATGAAATGATTTAAATGTGCTACAAACCAATGATGCAGTAAAACTTCCAATTAGGCACTGCATTTGTAAAGGACAATAATTCTTGCGAGTTTGACCAATCATGTAGCTAAACTTCTCCTTAACCATTTAGTTGAATAAGACAATATAAACTTCTCGTTAAGCAATATATGGTTGAAAAGGATAATAGTTTTATTTTACTAATTACTTTCTTCACTTTACATCTAGATGGAAGTTATTGAATGTTTTATGGACTAGCGAGTCTGGGTGCAAGTGCATAGGCTGTGCTACACGTACCCTTAAAATTAGCAGTTAGTATTCATTCAGATGACTGAAATGAAAACTTAGGTACTTATTTTTATTTTAATCAAGTAAGACTTGCGAAATAAATATTGATCCCTAAAGTAGCATCCAAAACCATGATGAACTTGAGAACAAACATGGCCTAATGTCAATGATATAAAACCTAACTTACACTAATGAATGCTTTATGACTTCTCTTAAACTGTTAAACATGCTTAATTATTAAGTGCCATGAGATTAGCATTTGTATATAAACACAAAATTCAACTCTATAACATAGCTACAAACCAAATCCATTTTTGTAGAACTAACATCTAAAAACTTACCCAGGCTGAAGAAAATAGGGCAAAGAAGTATGACACCATACGGCTTAAATCCTCCAAACAGTAGCATAAGTATCATGCATGCCCTAAACACCAACTCCTCGGTAAGGGGTGCGTGTTCAATGAATCATACATGAAAAATCCCAAATTGCATGAATGATATGAAAATGAACAACAAAAAACACATTACTTAAGCTATACTCACAAATTATGAACTATTATTTGTTGCTGTGCTTTCAACTTTCAGCTATGGCGAAGCCGGTTCCAGACGACAGAGGCGATATGGAGCACTAGGGGGTTCAGCCAGCAGCGGCGGTGACTCCCCGTCTTCCCTTCTATTTGCGTTCCCTCACCCTCAGACTAGATCGGCGGCGACTGGGATCATCAACGACGGTGGCAATGAAGGGAATCGGCGACGATGAAGACAGCTCGGACAGCGGCAGCGACGCGACGCTTCTCCTCGCGACGGCTTCCTCCTCGCGTGGTTCTGACAGCAGCTCGTGGACGGATCAAACGGTGGCGGCACAAGGACGGCGGCAACAGCGCGGCCTTCTCCTCCTTCTCCTTCATCGGCTCGAACCTCTCTCTTCTCTGTGCGACACGACGGCGCGGCGGCAGTGACGCCCGCCGGCACCGTCCTCACTCTCCCCTCCCCTTCTTCTTGTGAATCCCTCTCCTCTCTACCCTTTTTGTTTCTTAAGTTCAGTGCTGATGTGTGTGTTTCAAACATGATGAGTTTGCTGAGGGCGTTTAGGTTTGGGGAAGGGCTGCGGCTGGGAGATGAGTGAGGGTGGATTTGGGTTTTGAGTAAAAATAGGTCTAGGGGTAATTTTGTAATTTCAAATAAAAGTGGAGATAATATAGTAATTAAGAATAAATTTTATTCTAATAATAATAATGTATAAAAATACTATTTGTTTATCAATTTTACAGATTACTTTTAATAAAATGTTCAAATCCAAAAATTAGAAATAATATCATTAATTTTTCTATTTTCCTATTAATATTTTAAATATTAATTATTTAGTCCAAATCATATAAAATTTTTATTATTTTATAATTACTAACTTTATAATTTAAATATAGAAAATAATCCAATAATTATAAAATTGAATAATAAACCTAATTTATTTCAAATTCTATTAATCAAAACTTGCTCTAATTATCTTTAGTGAAATAATTTCTGAAATTAAGACTATAAATAACTATATGATTTGAGACTTGATCATAATAAGATTTTTCAAAAGTTTTGGGTCTTACAGATACGGTGGTGGTGATGGCGGCGGCGACGGAGGCAGCGACGGCTGCGAGATTTAGGGTTGAAGCTAGCCTCTTGCACATAATTTTGTAGTGTAAAAAATCTGATTATTAATAAAAATTATATATTAATTATTTAGAAGAATATAAAATAATATTTATAATTTTTAAAAATTAATGAATACATACATTATGTAAAAAATTTTAATTTTTGAAACAAAATAAAATTATTTTACTCTTAAAGTGTTTAACATTTTGAAAAAAAATGTTATAAAATATGCTTATATTTTGTGCCAAATAATTAACTTGTTACAAACAATATTGAATTTTGTGACAAATTAATTTTTTGTTACAAAACAACTAGAGTTTTTGAAACAAAAAGTTATTTTGTTACAAAACAATTGGAGTTTTTGAAACAAAAGAAAAAATTGTTACAAAATATTTTGAATTTTTGTAACTTAATTTTTTTTTGTTACAAAATATTGCAATATTTTGTAACAAAACACTATATCATTACAAAAACTAACATAATTTGTAACAAAATAAAACAGGTTGTTACAAAATATTATCATGTTTTGTAACAACTTGTAATGTTGTTACAAAACATTATTCTTTTGTAACAATAAAAAATTATTATTATAAAATATTTCTTTTTTGTAACAATTTTAAATTTGATACAAATTTTTTGTTACAAATGTTTCATTTTTTTGTAGTGTTGAGAATTAAATATGTGTTTCTTCAAATGTTTTTTTTTTATGTTTTAATCTCACATAAAGGATATAGTTATTATTGCTCATTTAGGCTATTCTTTGTTTATTTAGGCTAAGATTGAATTGAAATTGAAAAATTGACACTATTTTATTAATTAGAGATTAAACCTTAAATTTAAAAATTTTAAATTTCTTTCCAAAACTGCATTGTTACCTATTACAGTAGCTACTTCTACCAATATACAAAGGCATATGCACTGTGTACATAACACAAATACATGAATATACAAATATAACACTACTGCATGAACAAGTCACACGTAACTAAGTCTTAACTAATTAAATAGATCCAATTATGTGTTATTAATCACTACGCGTTCAAAAACTTGACAAGCAGAAATTTGTAATACAAAAAAGCCAATATCACAGCTGAAGAATTTGTAGTAGAAACATACGCACAAAATTCTTTAGCTCTGCATGTACCTGTGATGATGTGTACGATTTAAAGAGACACATCTAAGACAAAAGTTTAAGTTACTTTGTAAAGGTGAAGAGGAATGAGAAGACACATATGAGGATCAACAACACCAATTTACATTGTTATTTTTAATTGGTATTTTTAATTTTTAATTTAAATGTATCCTATTACATGGGAGTTGTCACAATACTATTGATCGGGTTCACCAACATATATAATGAATTAAAAAAATCAGTTAATTATGAAAAAACAATAACTCAGACCAAAATATGGTAGAAAAGGAACAAAAGGGCTGTGTACAGCAACAATATTATATAGCAGGGGACCACAAATATGTTTCAAATTGTACTTCACAGTCAAGATCCGTCCAAAAAAAGATCATTTCAGCGTAACTATCATGGCAACATCATTTCCTTTTCTTAATATAGTTAGGCACAGCATCGTAGACCATTTTAACATAGGGAACTACATCAACAAAAGGCCTATGAATCGACATATTTCTGTTTTCTTTAAATTTAAATGGAACTTGCAGTAGACACAGCACCATTATTGACTAAATCTCAACTCCAGTATAAAGTTCACAAATTAATCGAATAACTAGCAATTAGACAAAAGATTGAAGACCCACTTACCTGCTGTTGTTCCGCTGGGGTCGAAAGGAAGAGACACTGCAAGTGGGGGTTGAACTCGAGATAGGGATGAGGACGGAAGAGTCCAGCCGTCGCGTGCCTTCTGGCAGACCTACCGGAGGGTGTTGCGATGAAGGTTCTCACGGGTGGATGCGTCTCCACGACGGCAACATGCAACGGCTCACGGTATGACTCTTGGCCGATTTGAGACCGTACCTATCAGTGGCGTCAACTGGTTTTCTAGCGTTGACTCCGTTGAGGAATGTGACCAGAGAAGACGAAAGTCTGGCGTGCTATGCGGCGCTGGCAGATGAGATGGGGAGTGAGGGTGTGTCTCAGCAGTAAGAACAAGTAAAAAGGGGATAAACTTGGGTTAAAGAGGTAAACATATGGTATTAGCATTAAATGAGTTAATTTGGGGTGTGTTTTTTTTGAATAATTGGGCTTTCTGAAACAGCCCAATAGCAATTTGGCAGATTTTGGCAGATTCCTTATTGGTAACGTAGCATTACCGTTAAATTAAAGGCAATCCAAATTTAAGGTCCGGCTTCTGCAACACTTGTCTAATAGCTTAGTCCGTTCAGACCGTGATAGAGTGGCCCTAGAAATACTGTCGAAAGCGTTGTGTGATCGGTGCAAAGGTGAGTATTTTAAGTCTGGAGTAGCGTGTTTTGACGTTTTGAAGGATCTTACTTATAAAGTATACGAAAATATGTGTTTTTGCTTGTCTTCTCACATTGTCACTAACGTTTCCTTCTTTATAGATAGGTAGAGATAAAATGTCTCTCTCGTTCTTAGTTTTGAGAGTATAGGAAGCTCTGTTAACACTCTTTTGAAGTGTTAGAAGACTTCTTCGCATTCGGGTTCCATTTAAAGCTTATACCCTTTTTCATGAGTTTGAAAAAAGGGATGGCTTTCTGGGCCGAGGCTTCGAGGAAGTGTAAAAGAGTGGCGAGTTGCCTGATCAATCTTTAGACATCACTGAGACTTAAGGGGCTGCTTATCTTGAGGATGGCCTTACACTTTTTCAGGTTTGCTTCTACTCCACGTTGGGTAATCATGAAACCTAGGAACTTTTCGACTTCCATTCTAAAGGCGTACTTCGTCGGGTTAAAAGGCATCTGGTGCTTCCTCAAGGTGTCTAGTATGAGTTTGAGGTCGTCAATCAGCTCTTCACCAGTTTGTGTCTTTGCTAGCATGTCGTTAATATAGACCTCGAGTTTGGACCCAAAGAGGTCCTTAAAGATTTTGGTGATGAGAGTTTGGTAGGTGGTCCCGGTGTTCTTTAACCCGAAGGGCATGACTGTGTAGAAGTACGTGCCGTCGAGGGTTACAAATGCAGATTTCTACTTGTCTGATTAGTGCATGGGTATCTGGTTGTACCCATAATAGGCATCCATGAAGTTGGGGTACTGGTGTCCTGAGGCAGCGTCTACTAGTATATCAATGTTTGGCAAGAAAAAGGCGTCCTTTGGATAAGCTTTATTCAAGTTCGTGTAATCGACGCACATTCTTCACTTAGCCTTTAC
>NC_029778.3:17391813-17394568 GCF_000817695.3 Arachis duranensis | reverse complement strand
CGAGTATGTTTTTAACTTGCCTTTCTGACTTCGACTGCTCGGTCGGCAGACATTTTCTTTCTCTTTTTTGCTACCGGCTTGGATTTGGGATCCACGGCCAAACAGTGAAACATTAGGTTAAGGTCTATGCCCGGCATGTCAGTCAGAGTGAATGTGAACAACTCCTCATTTTGCTTCAGAAGTTCGACAAGGTCGCATTTTAGATTAAAGGGTAGGTTTTTGTTGATGAATGTGAATTCATCTTTGGTCTGCCTTATCTACAGTTTTTCCATGTCCTTCTCTGGTTTTGGTCTGAGATGATTGTCCTATCGTGCATCCAGATCGGCAAGGAAGATCCCTGCCACGTCTCTGTACCTTTTTCAGAGGGCTAGGATGGTGTTGTCGCCATTCAAGTGCGATTTTCCGGTTCCCGTGTATCATTTATATGGTACCGTTTTGGCTTAGAACTTCAAGATTAGAAACTTGGTGAATATGATGGTGGATACGTCATAAATCATTTTCCTTCTCAGAAGGATGTTATAGGTTGTAGGGTCTTTTAGGACTACAAACATGGAGAGTACGGTGTTTCTTTGGCACCCAGCTCCAATGGTGACCGGTAGGATGATGAACCTGTCTGGTTTGAGAAAGTTATCTCTGATCCCAATTACTCTGTTGCGGTGACTTTGCAGATTCTTGTTTCGGAGGCCTAGCTTGTCGAAGGCACCTATGAAAAGGATGTTGGAGTCGGCCCCGGTGTATACTAGTATCTGTTTTACCGGTCCAGTTTCGACTCTTGCCGAGATGACAAAAAGGGCATCCTCCGCCGAGGTGCTGTGTTGGCAGTCATCGAGGGAGAACGTGATTACTGCTGAGAAGAAAGAGGTTAGTGTTTCATTTTTCATGGCTAGCACCCTGAGGTCCTTTTTCAGTGCCGATTCGGATTTTTCTGGCACATCTTTCTCTGTGATCACATTTACTATTATGGTTGGGTCGGTTTCTGGACTTTCCTGGTGTGCTTGCCTTACTATCCTAAGATTGTGGCCTTTCCATTCAAGTGATCTTTCTGTTTTGGCTTTTCTGAATTCTTGGATAATTTTGGCAAACTCAAGGAGCTTGTTGTCTCAGATGACTTGTTCAAGGGCATCTTTTATATCAAAGTAGTCCTGGATCTTGTGTTTGTATCCTTTATGATAGTCATAGTACAAGCTTTTGTTACCGCCTATTCGTTCCTTCAACTATCCGCCTTTGGGAGAATCCCACGCTCCACTATTTGGGAGAATCTCATGCATGAGTGTGTGGAAGAAAAAGTGAATAATGGGTAGTTGGCTTTGCATTAGAATTCTATAGGTTGTTATATGATTAGGTAAGAGTTTAAGTTAATTAAATATTCAAATTCTACCTCACTTAACCATATACATCCTTACCTTCACTCTAGCTTCATTATAACCCTTGAAAAGTCTTCATGATACTTGTATGTATACATTGAATAATTGTCGATTGTTAGATGAGAAACAAGTCTTAGAAAGCAAGATTAGAAGAGAATTAAGTGAATCAACCCTATACACTTGAATGATTAGAGAGCATACACATCCAGTGAGGGGTTCGATTGCTCAATTCTATGTTTCCACCTGTTATTATCTCTTATCTTGCAAGTTATTATGCTCCTTTAAGAACTCAAATTGATTCATGGGAATTGCATTTGAATGATATCTTGGTTAAGCCCTTGATTATTTATATGTTTTCTCGAAAATTGATTTGTTTTGACCAAGTAGATAGATACATATAGGTAGATAGATAGAATAGATGTAGATATTTTTCTTTCAATAAATTTTGAACACCCTTTGATCTTATCTTTCTTGATGTTTAGCATGAGAACCTGCTATTTTTAAAGTGTGGGGAGGTTGATAAATTCACATTTCATGGTATTTATCTGCTTTAAATGAGTAGAATTCATCGAATTTTCTCACGTTTATTCATGGAAATATAATAGTTTTGTGAATTTCTCCTAATTGTGCTTAATGATTAAAAACATACTTTTTAGGCTTTTAAATTGCTAAATTTAATTCACTTTAATTCTATTTGATGTCTTAATGTGTTTGTTAAGTGATTTCAGTCTTAGAAGGTAATGATGGCTTGAAGAAGTGAAGAAAAAGCATGCAAAAGTGAAGAATTCATGAAGAAATAAAGATTGGAGTTCCTCATGGCCATGCGTACGCATGAATTTCAACTTGCACGTACGCATACCTTATGCGTATGTGATGAGCGGATAATTTGTACGCTTTTTGGCATTGTTTTTAGTATGTTTTTAGTGTGATCTAGTTAGTTTTTAGTATATTTTTATTAGTTTTTAGCTAAAATTCACTTTTCTGGACTTTACTATGAGTTTGTGTGTTTTTCTGTGATTTCAGGTATTTTCTGGCTGAAATTGAGGGACCTGAGCAAAAATCTGATTCAGAGACCAAAAAGGATTGCAGATGCTGTTGGATTCTGACCTCCCTGCACTCGAAGTGGATTTTCTAGAGCTACAGAAGCCCAATTGGCGCGCTCTCAACGGCGTTGGAAAGCATACATCCTGGGCTTTCCAGCAATATATAATAGTCCATACTTTGCCCAAGATTTGATGGCCCAAACCGGCGTTCAAAGTCACCCTCAGAAATCCCAGCGTTAAACGCCGGAACTGGCACCAAAATGGGAGTTAAACGCCCAAACTGGCACCAAAGCTGACGTTTAACTCCAAGAGGAGTCTCTACACGAAAATGCTTCATTGCTCAGCCCA
>NC_029778.3:17389931-17390971 GCF_000817695.3 Arachis duranensis | reverse complement strand
AGATTTACAAGGTGACCATAGCTTGCTTCATACCAACAATCTCTGTGGGATCGACCCTTACTCGCGTAAGGTTTATTACTTGGACGACCCAGTGCACTTGCTGGTTAGTTGTGCGAAGTTGTGTAATGCCATGGTATTGAGCTACCAAGTTTTTGGGGTTCATGACCAGGGATTATGAGAGTTGTGAAAAAGTATTGTTCACAATTTCGCGCACCAAGTTTTTGGCGCCGTTGCCGGGGATTGTTCAAGTTTTGAGCAAGCTTTTGGTCCGGTAACATCAGTGCCAAGATTCGGCAACAGCACCAAGTTTTTGGCGCCGTTGCCGGGGATTGTTGAGTTTGGACAACTGACGGTTCATCTTGTTGCTTAGATTAGGTATTTTTTTTCGAAATCCTTGAAGATGAATTCTAGAGTTTCATGATGATTTGTTGAAGTCTGGCTGGCTGTAAAGCCATGTCTAATTTCATTGGACCGAGGTTTCAACTTATCATCACAAGAGCTTGTTGATTTCTATCAATCTTGCTTTTGGAGCAGTGATCTGCTAAGGCTTGGCTGGCCTTTGGCCATGTCTAGTGTTTTGGACCGAAGCTTTCTTTGAAAGCTTGGCTGGCTGTGAAGCCATGTCTAATTCCTGGACCGGAGTCTTAGACTAAACATTGCATGATTCCTGGAATTCTCATTAAGAATTTTGATACCTTTTTCCACTTTATTTTCGAAAATCACAAAAAAATTACAAAATCACAAAATCCAAAAATATTGTATGTTTCTTGTTTAAGTCTAGTGTTTCATTTTAAGTTTGGTGTCAATTGCATGCATTCATTCATATGTCTTAAGGATCTTCAAATACTTCTTGATGATTTCTTACTCTGATCTTTGAATTCTCTTGACTTGAGTGTTTATGTGTCTCATATGCATTCCCATTAGTGTCAGTAGTATACAAACTGCTAAGTTTGGTGTCCTGCATGCATTGTTATTTGATTTTAGTTGCATTTTGATTATTCCTTATTATTAAAAATCTAAAAATATTTTTAATTTGTGTC
>NC_029778.3:17388624-17389803 GCF_000817695.3 Arachis duranensis | reverse complement strand
GCCCAGTGAAGAAGGACAGACTGGCGTTTAAACGCCAGCCAGGGTACCTGGTTGGGCGTTTAACGCCCAAAAGGGTATAGTTTTGGGCGTTAAACGCCAGAATGTGCACCATTCTGGGCGTTTAACGCCAGGATGGCTAAAGGGGGGAGATTTTGTTTTCAAATCAAATTTTTTTTAAGTTTTCAAAATCTTTTCAAAATCAAATCTTTTTCAAAATCAATTTCTTTCCATTTTCAAAGATACTTGCTACCAATTAATGATTTGATTCCACATTTCAAGTATGTTGCCTTTTCTGTTGAGAGAGGTTTAATGTTTGAATCATATCTTTTCTTGTTAGCCAAGTTTTTAATTTTCAAAATCAAATCTTTTTAAAATGTTTTTCAAATCATATCTTCTCAATCACATCTTTTTAAAACTAATCATATCTTCTTAACCACATCTTTTTCAAAATAGTTTTCAATCAAATCTTTTTTATTTCTGATTTCAAAATCTTTTTCAAAAATCACTTGATTTCTTTTCCACTTTCATTTTCGAAAATCAAGTAGTGTTTTCAAAAATATTTTCAAAATCTTTTACTTAATTTTTGAAAATTACTTCCCTCCTTCTCACATCCTTCTATTTATGGACTAATACTATTCCTTAATGCAAAATTCGAACTCCATCTTTCTTGATAAGTTCGAATTTTCTACTTCTGCCTTCCATTTTTCTTTTCCTCTGACACCTCAAGGAATCTCTATACTGACATAGAGGATTCCATATTTCCTTGTTCTCTTCTCTTTCTTATGAGCAGGAGCAAAGACAAAAGTATTCTTGTTGAGGCTGACTGGTGCGCGAAATTGTGAACAATACTTTTCACAACTCTCATAATCCCCGGTCATGAACCCCAAAAACTTGGTGTTCAATACCATGGCATTACACAACTTCGCACAACTAACCAGCAAGTGCACTGGGTCGTCCAAGTAATAAACCTTACGCGAGTAAGGGTCGATCCCACGGAGATTGTTAGTATTGAAGCAAGCTATGGTCATCTTGTAAATCTTAGTCAGGCAAACTCAAATGGATATGATGATGAACGCATAAAACATAAAGATAAAGATAGAGATACTTATGTAATTCATTGCTAGGAACTTCAGATAAGCGCATGAAGATGCCTTCCCTTCCGTCTCTCTGCTTTCCTAC
>NC_029778.3:17387220-17388132 GCF_000817695.3 Arachis duranensis | reverse complement strand
TTCTTGGAGTTAAACGCCAGCTTTTGTGCCAGTTTGGGCGTTTAACTCCCATTTGGGTGCCAGTTCCAGCGTTTAACGCAGGGATTTCTGAGGGTGAATTTGAACGCCGGTTTGGGCCATCAAATCTTGGGCAAAGTATGGACTATCGTATATTGCTGGAAAGCCCAGGATGTCTACTTTCCAACGCCGTTGAGAGCGCGCCAATTGGGGTTCTGTAGCTCCAGAAAATCCACTTCGAGTGCAGGGAGGTCAGAATCCAACAGCATCTGCAGTCCTTTTCAGTCTCTGAATCAGATTTTTGCTCAGGTCCCTCAATTTCAGCCAGAAAATACCTGAAATCACAGAAAAACACAAAAACTCATAGTAAAGTCCAAAAAAGTGAATTTTAACTAAAAACTAATAAAAATGTACTAAAAACTTAACTCAAACTACTAAAAACATACTAAAAACAATGCCAAAAAGCGTACAAATTATCCGCTCATCACAACACCAAACTTAAATTGTTGCTTGTCCCCAAGCAACTGAAAATCAAACAAGATAAAAAGAAGAGAATATACTATAGACTCCAAATTATCAATGAAACTTAGCTCCAAATTAGATGAGCGGGACTAGTAGCTTTTTTGCTTCCGAACAGTTTTGGCATCTCACTTTATCCTTTGAAATTCAGAATGATTGGCTTCTTTAGGAACTCAGAATCTAGATAGTGTCAATGATTCTCCTAGTTAAGTATGATGATTCTTGAACACAGCTACTTATTGAGTCTTGGCCGTGGCCCAAAGCACTCTGTCTTCCAGTATTACCACCGGATACATACATGCCACAAACACATAACTGGGTGAACCTTTTCAGATTGTGACTCAGCTTTGCTAGAGTCCCCAATTAGAGGTGTCCAGGGTTCTTAAGCACACTCTT
>NC_029778.3:17385703-17386063 GCF_000817695.3 Arachis duranensis | reverse complement strand
AAAAAACGAAAAGCAACGCTTTTACCACACCAAACTTAAAAGGTTTGCTCGTCCTCGAGCAAAAGAAGAAAGAAGAGAGTAGAAGAAGAAGAAATGGAGGAGAGGGAGATGGCTTTGTGGTTCGGCCAAAAGGGGAAGAAGTAGTGTTTAGGGTGTGTGAAAATGAAGGAGTGAAGATGATAGTGGGGGGTTTTTGGGAGAGAGGTGTTGAGGTGATTGGTGAATGGGTGAAGAAGAGAGAGGGTGGTGGGGTTGGTGGGGATCCTGTGGGGTTCACAGATCCTGAGGTGTCAAGGAAAAGTCATCCCTGCACCAAATGGCATTCAAAAACACGTTTTGAGCCAATTCTGGCGTTAAACG
>NC_029778.3:17384983-17385532 GCF_000817695.3 Arachis duranensis | reverse complement strand
TTAAACGCCCATCTGCTAGCCTCACTGGCGTTTAAACGCCAGTGGGTGCGTCCTCCAGGGTGTGCTGTTTTTCTTCCTGTTTTTCATTTTGTTTTTGCTTTTTTTCATTGATTTTGTGACTTCTTATGATCATCAACCTACAAAAGACATAAAATAACAAAAGAAAATAGTTAATTATAAAACATTGGGTTGCCTCCCAACAAGCGCTTCTTTACTGTCATTAGCTTGACAGAGGACTCTCATGGAGCCTCACCGATGCTCAGAGCCATGTTGGAACCTCCCAACACCAAACTTAGAGTTTGAATGTGGGGGTTCAACACCAAACTTAGAGTTTGGTTGTGGCCTCCCAACACCAAACTTAGAGTTTGACTGTGGGGGCTCTATTTGGCTCTGCTTTGAGAGAAGCTCTTCATGCTTCCTTTCCATGATGATAGAGGGATATCCTTGGGCCTTAAACACCAAGGATTCTTCATTCACTTGAATGATCAACTCTCCTCTATCAACATCAATCACAGCCCTTGCAGTGGCTAGGAAGGGTCTGCCAAGGAT
>NC_029778.3:17383916-17384353 GCF_000817695.3 Arachis duranensis | reverse complement strand
TGATTGCTCCAAGGTATTTAGCAACTTGCTCTTCAGTGACATATTCATCCTCTTCAGAGAAAGAATACTCATCAGAGCTCATGAATGGCAGAAGTAAGTCCAGTGGAATCTCTATGGTCTCATTTTGAGCCTCAGATTCCCATGGTTCCTTATTGGGGAACTTATTGGAGGCCAGTGGACGTCCAGTGAGGTCTTCCTCAGTGGCGTTCACTGCCTCTTCTTCCTCCTAGAATTCGGCCATGTTGATGGCCTTGCACTCTCCTTTTGGATTTTCTTCTGTATTGCTTGGGAGAGTACTAGGAGGGAGTTCAGTAATTTTCTTGCTCAGCTGACCCACTTGTCCTTCCAAATTTCTTATGGAGGACCTTGTTTCAGTCATGAAACTTTGAGTGGTTTTGATTAGATCAGAGACCATGGTTGCTAAGTCAGAGGTATTC
>NC_029778.3:17383284-17383816 GCF_000817695.3 Arachis duranensis | reverse complement strand
TGTGAAAAGCAAAAGAACATGAAATGGTTACTTGTTTTGCAGTAATGGAGAATAGGTTGAGGTTTGGAGATGCTCTATCTTATGAATCTCTGCTTTCCTACTGTCTTCTTCTTCAAACACGTAAGACTCCTTCCATGGCAAGCTGTATGTAGGTGGTGCACGAAATTGCAATCACACTTTTGCAACTCCGCACAACTAACCAGCAAGTGCACTGGGTCGTCCAAGTAATACCTTGCGTGAGCAAGGGTCGATCCCACGGAGATTGTCGGCTTGAAGCAAGCTATGGTTATCTTGTAAATCTTAGTCAGGATATCAGAAATTATCAGGATTGATTGTGGAAAAACAAAAGAACATGAAATGATTACTTGTTTTGCAGTAATGGAGAATAAGTTGAGGTTTTGGAGATGCTCCATCTTCTGAATCTCTGCTTTCCTACTGTCTTCTTCATCAAACACGCAAGACTCCTTCCATGGCAAGCTGTATATAGGGTTTCACCGTTGTCAATGGCTACCTCCCATCCTCTCAGTGAAAA
>NC_029778.3:17382145-17382300 GCF_000817695.3 Arachis duranensis | reverse complement strand
CCTATCCCTTGAAGTTCAGAATGATTGGCATCTATAAGAACTCAGAACTCAGATAGTGTTATTGATTCTCCTAATTAAGCATAATGATTCTTGAACATAGCTAGTGTATGAGTCTTGGCTGTGGCCCAAAGCACTCTGTCTTCCAGTATTACCAC
>NC_029778.3:17381702-17381946 GCF_000817695.3 Arachis duranensis | reverse complement strand
CGAAATTTTTTTTTGTATCCACTGCTTTTTCTTGCTTCAAGAATCAATCTAATGATTTTTTAGATCCTCAATAACAGTTCTCTTTTTTCCTCATTCTTTCAAGAGCCAACAGTTTTTAACATTCTCAAAACAACAAATTCAAGAGACATATGCACTGTTCAAGCATTCATTCAGAAAGCAAAAAGTATTGTCACCACATCAAACTAATTCAACTAGTTTCAATGATAAATTTTGAAATCCTGTA
>NC_029778.3:17380814-17381455 GCF_000817695.3 Arachis duranensis | reverse complement strand
TCCTAATGATAGAGGTTTTCACAGAGTTAGGACTCAACAACCTTGATTTTGAGAAGTGGATGCTCTCTCAACTTGAGAGGAGAGCTTTTGGCGTTTCAACTCTTGGAGTTCACGCCCCTGCTTCTCTTGTTCCTTCAGCAATTTGCAGAGCATGCAGTTCTGATTCTGCTGTTCTTCCTTCAGTTGCTCCATAGTCTCTTGCAACTTGGAGATAGATGCTTCTAGGCTGGTCCAGTGGTCAATTCTTGGGAATTCAGGGAGGAATTCCTGCGCCCTCCTCTTGATAGAGTTGTCTTGCATTTGTCCTTCCATTGACTTCTTGGTGATTGGGTGTTCAATGGGTATGAACTCATCTACTCCCATCTTCACCCCAGCCTCTTTACAGAGCAAGGAGATCAAGCTTGGGTAAGCCAGTTTGGCTTCAGTGGAATTCTTATTGGCAATTGTGTAGATCTCACAAGCAATCACATGATGGACCTCCACTTCTTTTCCAAGCATAATGCAACGAATCATCACTGCTCTCTTGATAGTGGGCAATATGGAACACCCAATAAAGTCTAGCCAACCTCTTGCAATTGGCTTGAGGTCTCCCCTCTTGAGTTGGTTTGGGACACCCTTTGAATTGGTTATCCACTTAGTCC
>NC_029778.3:17375176-17375760 GCF_000817695.3 Arachis duranensis | reverse complement strand
AAACGGAATCTTTATTTCAAGAGTCCTTAGATAGTCTGCAAAGCGGGCAAATTGCTTATCCTGTTCCGCTTGGCGGAGTTTTTGAGGATAAGGCATCTTGGCTTTATATTCTTCAACCTTAGATGCTGCAGGTTTATTCCTTACAGAAGTGGTTGAAGAAGCTTTGTTAGAGGGATTACTGTCAGTACGCTCAGGTGTCTGATCTCCCCTTGGCGTCTGAACGCCAGGATTGGGTGGAAATTGGGCGTTTAACGCCAACTTTTCCCCCTTTTCTGGCGTCTGAACGCCAGAACTGGGCAAGGAATGGGCGTTTAACGCCAGCTTTCCTTCCCTTTCTGGCGTTTGAACGCCAATAACATTCCTTTCTGGGCTCTTACTGTCCTCAGAGGGATTTTGAACAGTGGTTTGGTTGTCCTCTGTCAATTGTTCCTTGTTTGGCTTTTTACTCTTTTGAGCAGTGTTATTCAGTGTCTTTCCACTCCTCAGTTGAACTGCTTGACATTCCTCTGTTATCTGTTTAGATATTTGCTGTTTTGCTTGATTCAACTGCAGTTCTATGTTCTTGTTAGCAACTTTAGTTTCAT
>NC_029778.3:17364750-17374021 GCF_000817695.3 Arachis duranensis | reverse complement strand
ACAACTAACCAGCAAGTGCACTGGGTCGTCCAAGTAATACCTTGCGTGAGCAAGGGACGATCCCACGGAGATTGTCGGCTTGAAGCAAGCTATGGTTATCTTGTAAATCTTAGTCAGGATATCAGAAATTATCAGGATTGATTGTGAAAAGCAAAAGAACATGAAATGGTTACTTGTTTTGCAGTAATGGAGAATAGGTTGAGGTTTGGAGATGCTCTATCTTCTGAATCTCTGCTTTCCTACTGTCTTCTTCTTCAAACACGCAAGACTCCTTCCATAGCAAGCTGTATGTAGGGTTTCACTGTTGTCAATGGCTACCTCCCATCCTCTCAGTGAAAATATTCCTATGCTCTGTCACAGCATGGCTAATCATCTGTCGGTTCTCGATCAGGCCGGAATAGAATCCAGTGATTCTTTTGCGTCTGTCACTAACGCCCCGCCTTCAGGAGTTTGAAGCTCGTCACAGTCATTCAATCATTGAATCCTACTCAGAATACCACAGACAAGGTTTAGATCTTCTGGATTCTCTTGAATGCCGCCATCAGTTCTAGCTTATACCACGAAGATTCCGGTTAAAGAATCCAAGAGATAACTACTTAATCTAAGGTAGAACGGAGGTGTTTGTCAGGCACACGTTCATAGTTGAGAATGATGATGATTGTCACGGATCATCACATTCATCCGGGTTAAGAACAAGTATTATCTTAGAATGGAAGCAAGCATGATTGAATGAGAAACAGTAGTAATTGCATTAATTCATCAAGACACAGCAGAGCTCCTCACCCCCAACCATGGGGTTTAGAGACTTATGCCGTGGAAAATACACAAAGAAAACGTGTAAAGTGTCATGAGGTACTGATTACAATGTCAAAAGATCCTATTAATAGTAAACTAGTAACCTAGGGTGTACAGAAATGAGTAAATGACGTAAAAATCCACTTCGGGGTCCACTTAGTGTGTGCTTGGGCTGAGCAGGTTTGGGCCATCAAATCTTGGGCAAAGTATGGACTATCATATATTGCTGGAAAGCCCAGGATGTCTACTTTCCAATGCCGTTGAGAGCGCGCCAATTGGGCTTCTGTAGCTCCAGAAAATCCACTTCGAGTGCAGGGAGGTCAGAATCCAACAGTATCTGCAGTCCTTTTCAGTCTCTGAATCAGATTTTTGTTCAGGACCCTCAATTTCAGCCAGAAAATACCTGAAATCACAGAAAAATACACAAACTCATAGTAAAGTCCAAAAAAGTGAATTTTAGCTAAAAACTAATAAAAATATACTAAAAACTAACTAAATCCTACTAAAAACACACTAAAAACAATGCCAAAAAGCGTACAAATTATCCGCTCATCAGTGACCCATCTATTTTATATGCAATTGCGAAAAAGACCCCAGAAAAATAAACATTTTTATTTTACCCTCCCTTGCTGATCGGTGCGTCAATTATCTTTTTGGCGTTTCGGTGCGCATGTCTCCCGCGTATCGAATCCATGCCGCGGAAAGAGAGAGTGGGGGTTTGTGCCATTTTTTTCACTTCACTATTTCCTTCTTATTGGCTCCTCCAAGTGGGTTGCTAATGCTACTATGTGAATGCGATGTATATTTGAAATGGAAACATTCTCTCATTTTTCTCATTAATAATTACTCTTTTTTCATTATAAATTTCTCTCTTTTTTAAATATTTTTCGAGTTTAATTTTTCGAGTGCAGCGGTCTTCAAATTTTAGGGTGGGTTTGTTTTGATGTAATGTGATCGAGATTGGATATTGGAATTCAATATAGATTGGATATTGAGATTCAGTATTATGTTTGTTGGTTTAGAGACGGATATTAAAATTTTAGTTTTCATCCTCAAAATTTCAGTATTTCAATACTTTCGAAAAATGGGGACACAGCAAACTGAAATTTTTGAGAATGAGAACTAAAATTTTAATAATATTTTATACCTAAATACCCTCATTTTAATTAATTAATTCCAACTTTATCCTTTGTACAAATCAAACTAGGACTTCATTCTTAGTAGCCTTTCACTCCTTTATCTTCTCATTTCTTCTTCGAAGACTTAAATTCTCAATTCTAAATTCAAAATCTTAAACATTAAGTTTGAATTCTATATCTTAAATTATAAATTTTGAATCTGAATATTAAATTCTAGGCTCTAAAGACTTATTTATGTGAGCTCTTGAGATTTTTTTTTAAATTATCTTTTTTTTTCAAATATCTTTTAAAAAATAAAAGTAATTTTATGTTTGGATATTTCATACAAAAATATTTTTTTATTTATTAAGTATGTTTGAATATAACAATATAAAAATACTTTTTATTTATTTATCATGTGAAAATATTTTTTTAAAGAAAAAGATCATTTAAAAAAGTATAAATTATAGCTTCTCAAAAAATATATTTTTTATTTTTTAATATTTTTATTTTTATTACTAAAAATTTAGCAAACACACAAAAAAAATTTTATCAATGACATTCAAATAAGTCCTAAATCCAAGTCATTAATATAAAAATACAATAAATTAAGAGCTAAGTTTAGTTTAATTAATAAGAAGTGTGTCACTCTTACTTAATAAAGAAAAAATGAATCTTAATTTTGATGTTATTTTAAATAATTTTATGTATTTGCATGAATTTTATTAAATAACATTTAAAAACTAATTACTTTTGATGAAGTGAGAATATACAATCGAATTTCTTTTATATTCGTATTTTATGTTAATAAATTAATGTCAAAGAAATAGTGTATTTGAAAATTTCAAGTTAAGACGTTAAATTACTTTAATAATTTTCTCTCTCTCTATTTGCTATTTATACTTCTTTTTCAATCAATCCAAATCAATAACTCCTAATAATTGTCTAAAAAGTTTTGATCTATAAAATTACAGCAGCCGAGCTGTGTGAAGTGAATGCCAAGCAAATACACAATTCGACTCATCATAGGACTGAGCAAATCACAAAAAAAAAGAGTAATACTGTACATCCAAGTCTTCTTATGAGTTAAGTCCAATCAAGTTAAATAATAACACTTGGAGTAATACTATTCATAACTGAATTTTGTTAATGTTAAATCAACTTGGTTAGACTTAATTAGCAAAAACACTTGACTGGCATTATTTCGAAAAAATTGTGTGATGAATTTTATGTCGATTTAGAGTGTAACATAAAACTTTTTTATTATCTATAGCTAAATTTTCATTTTTGTATACTAGAAGTAGTTTGAACTTTTTACTAGTATTTAGATTTTATTGTCATAAATTAACTATTTGATTTGAAGTTGTCTCTTTTAAGAGTTCAATTTTATTCACATACTATATTATCCTCATTTAATTATATTATGAATCATAATATTTTTTTCTTTTAATATATATTTTCTAATACTCTTAGTTCTTTATCAATAAGATCCAATTGCAAAAGATTTAAAATATAAGAGATCAAATTTAATATGAAAACATAAAAGGCTATATTGAGAGGAAAAAAGAAAAAGAAACACAGAAGACAAAATTAAGAGAAAAAAAAGTAAAAGATGAAAATAAAAATAGCACGAGCATTTTTATGAGTGATTTTGTTTAAATTACAAAAAGATTCAAAAGTAATTTAAACTCTGTTGGTATTTTAATTAGTCATCTAGATTGTACATGGAGAATAACAAGATTTTATTTCACTAAACATTGACACTTTTGAGGAAATGAGAGTAATGATAATTATTGCAAGTTTGGTGGCAATGATATCTAACATCCATACAGTTGCATGTGAGAGACATTGACTCTATACAAAAACAATGATCACAACACATAAAAGATTTAGATTTGCCAAAGTGATTGCGACCTCCATTTGAATGTAGCACCTTCTTGAAGGAGGCCGGGATTGGATCAAAGCAAGCATTAACAATGGCAATTATTTCTAAAAGTAATAGAATAATCACAACTACTTTCATTAGCATCTTGTATTTCAACTCCATTTCTCTAGTTTTTTTATTTTTTTCCTATCTAACTTGTAAGCTAAATAATATTTTTAAAATTTTATGTCTGAACATGAGAAGGCATTCAAAAACATAGGTCTATTTATAAGCGATATTGAAGAAGCAGAACTAACTGAGATTGACCTGGTTGAGACTTGAGAGAGCACACCAAATAGTACGTGAGTAGGTAGCACATTATGCCACAATATCTATACAACTCCATTACAAAATGTGTCTTGCATCTTCAATTTAGCTATTAAACAAATCCATCACTAAAAATGAATTATACAAAAGAGTACCTTAAAAGTATCCATTGTGGCCTTTCAATAACATGAAATGTTATTTACTCACAAATTTATATAAGAAAATGTACTCTACATACATTATATATATTACCTTTTAATAGTTATGGAAATGAAAGATAGTTGGCATTGGCGAAAAAATAGTAATATAGAGAGTAGAAAGAGAAAAAAATAGAGAAGAATAAGTGATTTTTCTAGTTTACTGATAAAAAAAAAAGTAAATCTATTTAGCAACTTGGTAGCCAAGATAGACAATTATTCAAATGCTTAAAATTTTATCAATGAAACAGGTGCTAGGGACTACAAATGAGAAAACAATTTCAGCAACAATAGTAATCAATGTGCTAAGTTCTCTTCCAAATGATTGGAAGAACTCTGTTTGGGAAAGAAGCATGTGATTGTCAACAATGTTAGAGTTCATTTTCATGCACAACTTGTAGGAGAATATATCATTTAAACAATATTCAGAAGAAGATGCATACTTTACCCCTAAATTGTTGTTTTCTTGTTATCAAACTGAAATATATAAGCACAACACTAGCATGAAAATTATATGCCTATCATCAACACCACAAAAGAGAAATACATATGTGCGAAACTTAAAAAAGACAATTATCTACATCATATTTAAGAATACATGAATGAATTTTGCTTTCTCAAAAATCAGAACCATTTTTCCTAGAACAAAGAATGGCCTTACTACATTGAAATGCAAGATGTATTGGATCTCCAATGAAGGGAAGTGATAACATAGCACCATGGGCACAACCTTTAAGTTTGGAGTAGTAGCTAATATCATAAATTCGTCTCATTTTGTTATATTCCAAGCTTGACAAGTTGTAACCTAAGGTTATCAGCATCAACAAACTTTCTATCCGACATTAGTTTCTTGCTCACTTTCTGACACAACTTTAAATCAGGAACTAAATTACGGTTGAACATTCTAGAAGCCACTCGATTTGCTAATAGAGAAAGCCCTTTGGTCAGATAGCTTTCAATGAGAACATGGCATGTATTAGCATCAAGTTTTGATGCTGTTCCCAAAACCTTCCCTAGAAGTTTTTCAGCCTCATCGGATTTCCCAAAAATACAAACTTCTCAATTACTTGATTGTATAATGTTTATAATGGCTTCCTAATAAGAATTTTTCCAATAGTTTCAACATATCATCTACTTACTCACATTTATAATAATGGTGGATGAATGTCCTATATGTTACCGGAGTAGGATCCCAACCTTTACCCAGCATCTTCGTTATTAACTTAGCAGCCTCGTCAAATCTACCTTTCCTCCCCATGCATCAAACAATGTTGTAAGTGTGACAACATCAAGATGTTTGTTGATTAACTACATGTCTTCTAGCACTGATAGAGCGGCTTCCAAGTCACTAATCTGACAAACACCGTGAATTATAGTAGTAAAGTTTACGACATTGATGGCACAACCCTTATTCACGCATTCTTCTAAAACTTTTTTAGCTTCAACTACTTCTTGATTTTGACATAGGGACTGTATTAGCAATTCAATTTCAACTGGAGTTGGAAAAAATTCTTTTTCCAATCATTTTCCTAACCAAATCGCAAGCCGCAGACAAGTTTCCTTTCCAATGGAAACCATGCATCATAACACTATAACTTATGGTATTTGGCATGCACCAATGCTCCTCACTTATATTCAATATCTCCCTTGCCTCTAACGATTTCCCATTGTGGCATAGGCCATTTAACAAAGCTATTTATGAAACGGTATTTGGCTTGCACCCATGTTTGTACATGTTCTGCTGCATGTTTTTTGCTTCATCTGTCTTCCCCATGCGACGAAATCCATCAACAATAGCAGTACATGTCACAACATCAGGACTACAACCCATCGAGTACATCTCGTTCACTAAACTCTTTGTCTCATCTATTTTTGCCTTTCTTACAAAAGGAGTTAACTACTACACTATACCCAACCTTATTAAAGTGGAAGCCCTTGTCTTCTGCTTCTCTTAAGTAAGTTAAAGCATCATCTGCAAGTCCATCCTTGGATAGTGAGTAAATAAGCGTATCATATGTAAGTTGATCTGGAATTAATTCATTATTCACCACTATTTTCTCCATCAACAGCTTCAGTTCTTCAATTCATTTCTCCTTGCAGAGAAAAGTCATCACAGTATAATAACTAACCTTGTCAAGGGGACATCCCTTGGATGGCATTCCACAATAAGCTCCAATGTATCTTCAACCTGATTCAGATCACAGTAACCCTTGATCGAGTAGTTATAAGTGACAACATTGGGTTTGATATCAACCAGCTCCATTTTATGTAAGAATCTCAGTGCCTTATCCATTTTCTGCCCTTAACTAAAACATAGATAGCAGTATTACATATAGATAAATTAGGTTCAACTCCAGCTTTTTGTATCATGGTCAAAACATGCATGGCATGCCAAAACATGCCTACAACTATGAGACACCATCACATTGCCAAAAACTTCAGGGGAACATTGATTCCACGACGCATCATAAGCTTAAGAATCTACTTAGCACACTGGCACAATTTAGCCTTTCTAAGCACATCTAATAATGTATAGTAAACAATTGTATCGTATTTGTAACGCCACTGTCGATCAGCCCAATAGAAGAAATACAAAGTAATTCGTTCATCTTCTTGAGAGTGTAAGACAATACAAATATGTATGGGCTTCAATCTGCTCAATAATTACCACAAATATCCTTCAAGTCTAGGGTTCCAAGCTGACCTATATGTAATCAACCTACAAACTACCTTAACCAAAGGGTGCCTGAATTCATGTTCATCAATTTCAACTCTACAAATCCTCATCATCACCGTCAATAGAATATTTTCTATCACCATCACCGTCTTCTTTCTCTTCATCATTACTCAGTGTATCAAGACTACCAAGATTGAAGTTCTGACCATCATCATCGGTAGTAACACGCAATTTTCCTGGAAACCTAAAACTATAATTTTCACGTTTACCCAGCCCTTGAGTCCCAAAACAAGAAATAAAACTTTTTAAAGGGAATGATGAAGAGCACAGATTCATATCAACACATATCAACACAACATAAAGAATAATCATAGAAATAGCTCAACAATCTATATTGTAAACCCTTTCGCAATAGATTGAAGCTCAGTGCCATAAGGTGTAGGAAGGCAATATTTTTCACAACATGAAGAATACAAAAGGTACTTTGATTCAATTATGAAGAAGTGAAGGTACTTGCATTTTTCAAATTGAAAAGGATTGGTTGATGCGATTCACAATTAATGGAATTTTTGGATAAAATAGAGGGAGGAATCAGAGGTGGAATATGCGCCCTGCGACTATGGTGTTGTCTTTCTGCATTGGGCTCACCGCTTATGATGACACCTAAACGACATTGTTGATTGCTGGGATTTTGAATTACATCCTTCTAAAATCAGCAGCAAATTTTATAAAAAAAACTACACTAAGAAAAGACTCAAACAGCATAAAGAGTAGGGTGACTATGCCCAAACTTAACTATCCATCAGCACAACTATTTGACATGATTGCAAGTTAAGGACTGGCCTTTTTTTTTTCAACTTCTGAATGGGAGCAACAAGGGGCACGGATGAATGAGAATCACTAGCACCGTTGTGATCATGGTTCTGAAAATTAGACTGGATTGGGTAGTCGGACCGGTTCAACTGGAAACCGTAGACTAATACGATTCGGTTTAATGCTAAAAACTGTCAATTTGAAAATCGCATATGAACTGCTAAACCGGCTACCATCGGCCAGTCAGACCGAATCAAGATGCGGCCGGTTCTCTTGAAACGTCATTGTTTCAGCTCTCACAACGTGGTCTTCAGTTTTCCTCCCTCGAGCCATTCCTATTCCTAATTCTTCACTCCCCATTCTGTCTCACTCTTCAACTTTCACTCTCCAAAACATAACCCTAGTTTACAGCGCCACTGCCGCCGCTGCAAGGAGTGTAGTCTTCTCTTCGTTTGCTCAGCCACAACTTCTTCCAACCCACCACTGTCGTGCTTGTCTCCTCGCCTCAATCTCTGTCGCGCTTCTGCCCCTCCTTCTCTTTCATTTACGGTATACCAAATTTCCACTAAGTTGCCTCTCCTTCTTCTCGAGCTCTCCACTTCTCATCCTTCCTCACCCCCTTGAAGCCACCGTTCCCACTGTAACTTGTCTCGCATTGTTCCTCCGACGTACAGGCAATGTTTTGCCACGTCAGCTTTGTTCCACTACGCTCCATCCTTCCTCTACTCCAGTTTTATCGTGCTCTACCCTTCGCAACTCCAGTTCTTCGGCGGTCCAAGCCACCCCTTCTCCAATTCCGCGATGGTCCAAGCTATCTCTTCTCCAGTTCTGCTACGTCCATCCCTCTATTCTCCCTCACATCTGTTACTGTAATGGTTATTTTAATTGGTGTAGGATTGTTAATCTGTGATTTTTCTTCAATTATTGTTGTTATTACTTTGGTTTAGGATTGGGGATCATGTTCTTGATTATGTTATTTTGGCTTTAATTTTTTTGTTTTTATTGTGATCTTCTATTATTGAATTTGTTAAATTGATACTTTGTTAAATCGTTGGGCTGATGTTGTTTTAGTTTGCTAAATTGTAAGGTTGTGTAACACCCTACCATACAGAGTCTTATGCTTAAGTCATAATTCAGAGATGGCAAGGTATTACGACCTCTAAATTAAAAATTTAGTACGTATAGTAGTATGAATGATTGATTATAACTAGGAGCCTTTATAGAAAAAGGGGTAAACAAAAATCGCAACTCGAAAGCGCAACACTCCGATTGATAACGTAACGAACAAGGATAACCAACGCGTGATTATATATATACAAATGAGTGACAAAAACAGGAATATCAAGACTCAAAATCCGGCTGCGAAGATAACCGGTCCGAGTATAGCAATATATACATATGATAAAATAAGGAAAACCCCAAAGGAAACCCAAAGGGACACAAATACATAAAACCTATTCTCCAAAACCTCCCATAAGAG
>NC_029778.3:17363521-17364372 GCF_000817695.3 Arachis duranensis | reverse complement strand
CGCATCCCCAACTCGAGTTATACTCATCATAAACTTGATCATAATCATGATCTATATCCATCACCTTCACTGGTGAATATTTACGGGGGCGAGCTCATCCGGGTCTTTCACAGTGCCCGGCCACACTTACGATATAGGGTCAACAGAGTATCAAGTCTCAACCTGGAGCACGTGGTGGCTAGCCACTGCTACTACCCAGGGAAACTCGTATCTCAGATAGTGGAAGTGCAAATCACAATTATCAATAATTCAGCATATACATGCATTAATTCTCATCCATGGATCAACATCCATATCAGCCATCTGGCTCACGGTTCAGTCCAGAACCAGCCAATATTCATATCATACACAGCCATTCCGGCTCACAGTTCAATCCAGAACCAACCAATGTTTATAATCATACACAGCCATTCCGACTCATGGTTAAATTCATAACCAGCCGTTTCATTAACAATTACAGCCTTTCGGCCCATGGCATAACAAGCACTTCCACCACCATCCTCCACATCTCACATAATTATCATTGATCCTCATTGATCATTCATTTTTCCCTTGCTTCACTCGCAAGTTACCACATTCACTAGCTCCTTTTCTAATAGCTAGGCATATCATAATGATTTAAAACATAAATGGTGAGATCGGAGGCTTAGAAGTATGAGATTTGGCTTTTAAAACTCAAAAATTAACTTTGGGATGAAAACAGGGCCACGCGTACGCACACTCCACGCGCACGCGTGGATGGCCTCAGAAACTCATCGACGCGCAAGCGTCATGTACGCTAACGCGTGGATTAAAAATTTGCCAATCGACGTGCACGCGTCAACCACGCGTACGCGTGGGTGTTCTCGTGC
>NC_029778.3:17359627-17360758 GCF_000817695.3 Arachis duranensis | reverse complement strand
AAAATCTTTTTCTTATCTTTTTATCAAATTTTCGAAAATTAGCTAACAATTAATGTGATTGGTTCAAAAATTTTAAGTTTGTTACTTTCTTGTTAAGAAAGGTTCAATCTTTAAGTTCTAGAATCTTATCTTGTGGTTTCTTGTTAGTTAAGTCAATTTTAAAATTAAATTTTTTTCAAAATATCTTTTTCAAATATATCTTTTTATCTTTTATCTTATCTTTTTCAAAAATTTTATCTTTTTCAAAATTTGATTTCAAAATATCTTATCTAACTTCTTATCTTCTTATCTTTTTCAAATTTGATTTCAAATCTTTTTCAATCAACTAAACTAACTTTTTGTTTGTTTCTTATCTTTTTCAAAACCACCTAACTACTTTTCCCTCTCTAATTTTCGAAAATTCTCCCTCTCTTTTTCAAAAAAAAATTCTTTTTGTTTTAAATTTTAATTTTAATTATATTTTGTCTTTGATTTTCGAAAATACCAACCCCTTTTTCAAAAGTTATTTTCGAATTTCTCTCCCTCTCTTCTCTTCTTCTATTTAATTATTTAATTACTAACACTTCTCTTCACCTCTCTTCATCCAAAAATCCGAATTCTTCCTTCTTCTTTCTTATACCCCTTTCTTCTTCTACTAACATAAAGGAATCTCTATACTGTGACATAGAGGATTCCTCTTATCATGTTTTGGGTCATTTTTGTGTTTTTCTTTAAAAATTTAAAAATCAAAAATATCTTTTCCTTATTTCCCTCCAAATTTTTGAAATTTTGGGTTGACTTGGTCAAAAATTTTTAAAAATTAGTTGTTTTTTTTTTACAAGTCAAGTCAAGATTTCAATTTTAAAAATCTTATCTTTTCAAAATCTTTTTCAAAAATCACATCTTTTTCATTTTTTTTATATTTCGGAAATTTCAAAATTATTTTTCAAAATATTTTCAAAAATCTTTTTCTTATCTTTATATCAAATTTTTCGAAAATTAGCTAACAATTAATGTGATTGGTTCAAAAATTTTAAGTTTGTTACTTTCTTGTTAAGAAAGGTTCAATCTTTAAATTCTAGAATCCTATCTTGTAGTTTCTTGTTAGTTAAGTAATTTTAAAAATTAAATCTTTTTCAAAATATCTTTTTC
>NC_029778.3:17348712-17351434 GCF_000817695.3 Arachis duranensis | reverse complement strand
TTTTTATTCAAGAAAGGTGATGGATTCATAGGACATTCATAACTTTAAGGCATAGACACTAAGACACTAATGATCACAAGACACAGACATAGATAAACATAAGCACTAAAATTCGAAAAACAGAAGAATACCTCCAAACCACGTTTTTCACCACTTCCAAACCATAAGCACGTTTTTCACCACTTCCAAACCACTTATCCACAAGCTCTCAAGGCCTCAATACCTCCAAGAACATATTTTTCACCACCAAATCCCTTTTTCAAACTTTTCAAAATCACCACTCAAGCTCCAATATTCACATATACACAACCTAAGCCACAATCATCATACACATACACAACATCTCAATACCCAAACATCATAGAACAACAAAATTACACTAGGGTTGAGAATCTTACCATACCCAAGGTCCAAGGAGACAAGATTAACCTTCTCCTTCAAGAGAGTTGGGTCCTATAACATCAAAGAGCCCAAAATCTCAACATTTTTGCTCATAAAACTCGAAAACAAGGCTGGAATTTCGAAGAACAAAACGTGACTTACCTCAAGATTAATTGTATAGGTTTTGTAGAGCTCTCCGCAGTGAACGCGTGGCCGCAAACGGTGCGACAATTGGAGCTCTAGATCAAAAGTTATGGTGGTTTAAAGATCAAGTGAGAGAAAGAACTTGAGAGAGTGTTCTTCCTCCCCTCTCTTCAATTTCAGCGTGAGTTTGAGTGTTGTGAGGAGAGAGAGTGTTGAAAACTAGAGTTTTGGTTTAGTTATGTTGGGCCAAGGGCCCACTTTGGGTCTGGTTGGCCCGGTTTGGCCCGTTCGGTCCAATCTTGGTCCGAATTCTATAAAATTGGTACCAAAATTCTCGTCTCAATCTCCTCTATCACATTTAGCCACAAAAATCATATTTTAGACTTTCTAGGATAAATTCTCATTTATGGGTTAATTAGCCGTTAATTAACCGGGTTTTACAGATTGTTGCGATTTAATTTGCTGGATTTTCTATTCAGGCCTTGTTCTTGTTTATTTCCTAATTGTTATTGTGTACCTGTTAATTCCAACAACAAAGCTAAAATAATTAAATATGTATTATGATTGATTTATGGCTACTATTCATCCAAGTTCGATTTGTTTCTAGTTGATACATATATAACATCATCTAACATGATAAAGTTAATTGTTAATTGTTATGGAGTGATGAAGCAGTTTTATTTAAGATAGATGACGCTACAATAAAAGCAGAAGCTAATTGCCTCCAACAAGTTCAAGATCATGATCTAAAAGGTGCATCAACTTTGTTTACACTCAAATTGTACTAGCTAAGACATTGTATAATTAGAGAGCAGCATAGATTATTATAGAAGATACATTTTTTCTCTTATATCTTCACATCATTTGGTCTTCATTAGAAGAATATTTGTTTTGGCACACTCCATTTTGAGCTTATTAAAAGTTTTGGAACTATAGATGCGGCTGTAGTAATACCATTTCTGTCATAGGAGATTTTCTTCTCATTGAGCTTCTATTATTATTACGAATACACAATTTTTGTACTTTAGAACATAGACTGCATGAAGGATCAAATGTCTTCTTCATTATTTCATGAAGGAAGAATTTAAATACTTCAATATTGATGAGCATTAAATGGTTAACTCATTACTTATTAGGATTTGTAGGCTAAGAAGGTGGAAATGTAAGTGTTTAAAATTTTGATGATAATTTAGGAGTTATATTAGATTTTTTGTAGTGTATTTATCTATATTTTATTTATTATTTAATTATAAAACGGTTATTCTAGATGAACCACAGTTGAATGGGTTAGACCGGTAAATTAGTAACAAAAATGGTTCGATGACTGGTCCGATTTTCATAATCTTGGTTGCGACAGAAGTCTATAGTGGTTTTTGGATTGTTCAAGCTAAACCTTGTGATGACCGGATATTTTATACGCTTTTTGGGGGTAATTTCATGTAGATTTTAGTATGTTTTAATTAGTTTTTAGTAGAATATTATTAGTTTTTAGGCAAAAGTCATATTTCTGGACTTTACTATGAGTTTGTATGTTTTTCTGTGATTTCAGGTAATTTCTGGCTGAAATTGAGGGAGCTGAGCAAAAATCTGAGTTAGGCTGAAAAAGGACTGCTGATGCTGTTGGATCCTGACCTCCCTGTACTCGAAATGAATTTTCTGGAGCTACAGGAGTCCAATTGGCGCGCTCTCAACGGCGTTGGAAAGTAGACATCCAGGGCTTTCCAGAAATATATAATAGTCCATACTTTGCACGAAGATAGATGACGTAACTTGGCGTTGAACGCCAAGTACATGCTGCTGTCTGGAGTTAAACGCCAGAAAAACGTCATGATCCGGAGTTGAACGCCCAAAACACGTCATAACTTGGAGTTCAACTCCAAGAAAGACCTCAACTCGTGGATAGCTTTAGTATCAGCCCCAGCACACACCAAGTGGGCCCCAGAAGTGGATTTCTGCACCAATTATCTCAGTTTACTCATTTTCTGTAAACCTAGGTTACTAGTTTACTATTTAAACAACTTTTAGAGACTTATCTTGTACATCATGACATTTTCAGATCTGAATTACATACTTTGTGATGGCATGAGTCTCTAAACTCCATTGTTGGGGGTGAGGAGCTCTGCAACGCCTCGATGAATTAATACAATTCTTTTGTTTTCCATTCAAACACGCTTGTTCTTATCTAAGATGTTCATTC
>NC_029778.3:17346887-17348565 GCF_000817695.3 Arachis duranensis | reverse complement strand
GGTGACACCCTACATAGAGCTTGCCATGGAAGGAGCCTTGCGTGTGTTGAAGGATTTCAAGGAAGAGTTGAAGTTCAAAGGACAAAGCATCTCCAAAACTCCAACATATTCCCCATTACTGCACAACAAGTAACGCTATTATTCTCTATTATTTTTCTTACAATTTTAAATACTTTGACTTCTTACAATTAAATCCAAATAACCTTATTGGCCTCCTGACTAAGATTAATAAAATAAACATTGATTGCTTCAAACCAATAATCTCCGTGGGATCGACCCTTACTCACGTAAGGTATTACTTGGACGACCCAGTGCACTTGCTGGTTAGTTGTGCGAATCACAAATTCGTGCACCAAGTTTTTGGCGCCGTTGCCGGGGATTGTTGAGTTTGAACAATTGAAGGTTTATTTTATTTCTTAGATTAGGAATAATTTATTTTTGTTGTTATAGAGTCATCAAATTTTGATAGGATAGTTTCTTTTATAAAATATTATTTTTCTTAATTAATTGTTAATCTTTCGTGAGTTTAGTGTCTTATCCTAAGTTTGGTGTTAATTGCATATTTTATATCTTCTCTAAAAATCTCGTGTTAGTGTTCTTGGTTCTTCCTTGATTTTTAAGTTGTTCTTGATAATTGGTTATCCCCTTTGGAACCTTTTTCAAAAATAATTTTTCTTGGATTTAATCTTGTGCCAAACTTTAAGTTTGGTGTTTTCTTGTTAATCTTTTTATAATTTTTGAAAATTTTATTAAAGTTTTCTAAAAAATTTTAAGTTTGGTGTTCTTCCTTTTGTTCTTGGTGTTCTTGTGAATCTTCAAGGTGTTCTTGAGTTTTTCTTGTGTCCTGATCTTAAAATTTTTAAGTTTGGTGTTCCTTGGTGTTTTCCCTCCAAAAATTTTTGAAAATAAGGAGCACTAGATCTAAAAATTTTAAGTCTTGTGTCTTTTGTGTGTTTTTCTCTTTCATCATAAAATTCAAAATTCAAAAAAATTTATATTTTCTAACTAATTTTGAACTACTTTTTCGAAATTTTTTTTATAAAGTTCAGATTTCAATTTCAAAACTTTTTCGAAAAAAAAATTTTTCACAAAATATTTTCAAAATATTTTTTATACATTCCATTTTTATTTATTCCACTATTATAAAATAAATAATATCAACATACATATCATCTCTCTTGTATTCCATCATGGAAGCAAGTAGGAATGAACAGTCCAAGAGGACTTTGGGGTCATACGCTAACCCCACTACTGCTTCATATGGGAGTGATATCTGTCTACCCTCCATTGGAGTTAGTAGCTTTGAGCTGAATCCTCAGCTCATTATCATGGTGCAGCAAAACTGCCAGTATTCTGGTCTTCCACATGAAGACCCTACAGAGTTTCTGGCACAATTTCTGCAAATTGCTGATACAGTACATGATAAGGAAGAGGATCAGGATGTCTACAGATTACTACTGTTTCCATTTGCTGTAAAAGATCAAGCTAAGAGGTGGTTAAATAACCAGCCTAAGAACAGCATAAAAACATGGAAACAGCTGTCAGAAAAATTCCTAAATCGCTATTTCCCTCCCAAACGGATGACACAGCTAAGGCTAAACATCCAAGGCTTCAAACAAGGAGATAATGAATCCCTTTATGATGCATGGGAGAGATACAGAGAGATGCTAAGAAAATG
>NC_029778.3:17344020-17344179 GCF_000817695.3 Arachis duranensis | reverse complement strand
CAGGATTCAAAACCCAGACTCATAAGATGGGTATTGCTTCTGCAAGAGTTTGATATAGAAATAAGAGACAGAAAAGAGACAGAGAATCAAGTAGCAGATCACCTGTCCCGAATAGAACCAGTGGAAGGGGCGTCCCTCCCTCTCACTGAGATCTCTGAA
>NC_029778.3:17341441-17343935 GCF_000817695.3 Arachis duranensis | reverse complement strand
ATTGCAAACTACAAGGCAGTGAGATTCATACCCAAAGAATACAGTAGGCAGCAATCAAAAAAGCTGATCATGGATGCAAAGTATTATCTTTGGGATGAGCCGTATCTCTTTAAGAGATGTGCAGACGGAATAATCTGCAGATGTGTACCTAAAGAAGAAGCGCAAAAAATTCTATGGCATTGCCATGGATCACAGTATGGAGGACATTTTGGGAGTGAGCGAACAGCCACAAGAGTTCTCCAATGTGGCTTCTACTGGCCTACTCTCTATAAAGATTCCCGAGCTTTTGTACTTAATTGTGACAGTTGCCAAAGATCCGGCAATCTGCCTCACAGTTATGCCATGCCTCAACAAGGAATCTTGGAGATTGAGTTGTTTGATGTATGGGGCATTGATTTCATGGGACCTTTCCCACCATCATACTCAAACACTTATATTCTGGTGGCAGTGGATTATGTATCCAAATGGGTGGAGGCTATTGCAACACCCACTAATGACACTAAAACAGTGCTAAAATTCCTCCAGAAACACATCTTCAGCAGATTTGGTATCCCTAGAGTATTAATCAGTGATGGGGATACTCATTTCTGCAATAAACAGCTTTACTCTGCTCTGGTACGTTATGGAGTTAGCCACAGGGTAGCTACTCCATATCATCCACAAACTAATGGGCAAGCTGAAGTCTCAAATAGAGAACTCAAAAGAATCCTGGAACGGACTGTAATTAACCGTAGAAGGGATTGGGCAAGAAGCTTGGATGATGCTCTGTGGGCATACAGAATAGCATTCAAGACCCCTATAGGGACCTCTCCATACCAGCTTGTGTATGGAAAGGCATGTCACTTGCCAGTGGAACTGGAACACAAGGCCTACTGGGCAACCAGATTCCTAAACCTTGATGCCAAACTAGCTGGAGAAAAACGTTTACTCCAGTTAAATGAGCTAGAGGAATTTAGACTCAATGCTTTCGAGAATGCAAAAATATACAAGGAGAAAGCAAAGAGATGGCATGATAAGAAATTATCATCCAGAGTCTTTGAGCCGGGGCAGAAAGTTCTGCTATTTAATTCTAGGCTCAAATTATTCCCTGGGAAATTAAAATCCCGGTGGAGAGGTCCATATGTAATTACAAGTGTATCACCATATGGATACGTAGAGCTTCAGGATAATGACTCTAACAAAAAGTTCATTGTTAATGGACAAAGAGTTAAACATTATCTTGAAGGTAATTTTGAGTAAGACTACTCAAAACTGAGACTTAATTGAAACTCAGTAACAGTCCAGCTAATGACATAAAAGAAGCGCTTGCTGGGAGGCAACCCAGCCAAATCACAAAATTTAATTTTATTCGTTTTTCTAATTGATCAAGTTTTACAGGTAGATGCTAGAGTATCTTCAAAAGGTGAACTAGCAATTGATTGAAGTCACAGAGTTACAGGGAAAATTGGAAGCTCACTGGCATGAAAAAGTCAGTAAGAAACAATTTGGGCGTTGAACGCCCATAAGAAGCACCCACTGGGCGTTCAACGCCAGTAAGGGTAGCCATCTGGGCGTTAAACGCCAGAAAGGAGCATCCTCTGGGCGTTAAACACCAGAAAGGAGCATCCTCTGGGCGTTGAACGCCAGAAGGAAGCACCTTCTGGGCGTTTAACGCCAGATTGTTAGCATCCTGGGCGTTCAGAAAAATGCCCAGTGACAAAGGACTTCCTGGCGTTCAACGCCAGAAAGATGCATCAGCTGGGCATTGAACGCCCAGGAGAAGCAGCATTTGGGCGTTAAACGCCCAAAACATGCATCATGTGGGCGTTTAACGCCAGGATGGTGGGAGGAGGTACAAATTCGTTTTTCTTATTAATTTTTCAAAATTTTTATGTTTCAATTCATGATTTCTTGCATAAACATGTTTCAAAATATCATCTTTCAATTCCAAAAATTTCAATCCTAATTTCTAAAATCCCTAATTTCTAAAAATCCATGTTTTAAAATTTTAAATATATCTTAATCCATAAAGCCAAATCGTTTTCCAATCCAATCCAACTCTTTTAAGTTTGTTTTCAAAACTCAATTATCTTTTTAAAATCTTTTTCAAAATTAAAAATTTCAGATTTACCTTTTAAATTATCATTCATATCTTTCTCTTTTTAAACTATATCTTTTTTTTATCATATCTATCTTTTATAAATCATATCTTCTATCTTATCTCTTTCTTATTTTCGAAAATTTCCCACCCCCTCCCTATATATTGAATTCGGCGCCCCTCTCATCATCACCATTCCACACTTGCTCTCCTCTTTTCCCTCTTCTTTCTTCTCTTTTGCTTGAGGACAAGCAAAGCTCTAAGTTTGGTGTGTTTATCCGTGATCACAAAAACATATTCATTAAAGATCATGGCTCCTAAAGGAAAGCAAACCACCCCAAGAGGAAAGAAAGAAAGCAATCCAAAGCCACTTTGGAATCAAGGGAAGTTCTTAACTAAAGAACATTCAGACCATTA
>NC_029778.3:17340392-17340844 GCF_000817695.3 Arachis duranensis | reverse complement strand
ACATCTTGAGGCTTCTATTTCCAAATTGCAAGAAGCTATGGACCAAATAAAGGAAGAACAGAATAATCAAGGTAGCATGATTTGCAAACTGCTCAAGGAACAGGAGGAGCAAGGGCGTGATCTAAGGGAGCTGAAGCGCCAAAAATTAATCCTTGAACAACACCCCACAGATTAGAGGAACATCTACTCCTCAAAAACAACAGGTTGTTGAGTTCCAATTTTTCTGTTTAACTTAGTGATAGCGTTATTATTTTAGAAATTTACCTTAGGAGATATATAGTAGTAGTAGTAGTATATATCTATTTTGATTTTATTTCCAATTAAGCTATAATTTATTTTTCTCATCATCATCAGGCATGAATAAAGTAGTAGATTTTTTTTAGAATAAAGAAGTAATCTGTATTTTTCGAGTTCTTAATAATAAAAATTATAATTAATTATGTGTGGTGGCA
>NC_029778.3:17338930-17339706 GCF_000817695.3 Arachis duranensis | reverse complement strand
CTTAGGGCCACGGCCAAGACTCATAAAGTAACTGTGTTCAACATACTACACTAGGAGAATCAATAATACTATTTGAATTCTGAGTTCCTATGGATGCCAATCATTCTGAAATTCAAAGGATAAAGGGAGATGCCAAAACTGTTCAGAAACAAAAAGCTACAAGCCCCGCTCATCTAAATAAGACTCTAAGCTTCATCTAAAACTCTAAAATATTATTACTTCTTAATTTCTGTTAAAACCTATTTTATTCATCTAGTTGCTTGGGGACAAGCAACAGTTTAAGTTTGGTGTTGTGATGAGCGGATATTTTATACGCTTTTTGGAGGTAATTTCATGTAGATTTTAGTATGTTTTAATTAGTTTTTAGTAGAATATTATTAGTTTTTAGGCAAAAGTCATATTTCTGGACTTTACTATGAGTTTGTGTGTTTTTCTGTGATTTCAGGTAATTTCTAACTGAAATTGAGGGACCTGAGCAAAACTCTGATAAAAGGCTGACAAAGGATTGCTGATGCTGCTTAATAGTCCATACTTTATTCGTGATTAGACGACGTAAACTGGCGCTCAATGCTAGTTCCATGCTACATTCTGGAGTCAAACGCTAGAAACACGTCACGAACCATAGTTGAACGCCAGAAACACATTACAACTTGGCGTTCAACTCCAAAAAGAAGCCTCAGCTCGTGTAAAGATCAAGTTCAGCCCAAACACACACCAAGTGGGCCCCGGAAGTGGATTTCTGCATCAATTACTTACTTCTGTAAATCCTAGTAGCT
>NC_029778.3:17274040-17338775 GCF_000817695.3 Arachis duranensis | reverse complement strand
CAGAATCTTCGTGGTATAGGCCGGATTGATGGCGGCATTCATGAGAATCCGGAAAGTCTAAACCTTGTCTGTGGTATTCCGAGTAGGATTCTGGGATTGAATGACTGTGACGTGCTTCAAACTCCTGAAGGTTGGGCGTTAGTGACAGACGCAAAAGGATCAGTGGATTCTATTCCAGCCTGATTGAGAACCGACAGATGATTAGCTGTGCTGTGGCAGAGCATAGGAACGTTTTCACTGAGAGGATGGGAAGTAGCCACTGACAACGGTGACACCCTACATAGAGCTTGCCATGGAAGGAGCCTTGCGTGTGTTGAAGGATTTCAAGGAAGAGTTGAAGTTCAAAGGACAAAGCATCTCCAAAACTCCAACATATTCCCCATTACTGCACAACAAGTAACGCTATTATTCTCTATTATTTTTCTTACAATTTTAAATACTTTGACTTCTTACAATTAAATCCAAATAACCTTATTGGCCTCCTGACTAAGATTAATAAAATAAACATTGATTGCTTCAAACCAATAATCTCCGTGGGATCGACCCTTACTCACGTAAGGTATTACTTGGACGACCCAGTGCACTTGCTGGTTAGTTGTGCGAATCACAAATTCGTGCACCACCTTGTTAACCCACGATTTAATTTAATTTGAAATGAACTGAAAATGAAGTATTATTATACAAATTTGTTATGTAAAATAAAAATGAATATGATTTAAAATTGAGATAATAATTTGATTTTATATTTTTTATTATTTATTTACCATACAATTTTTTTATCACCACTAATAATTATATATTACTGGGTCACTGGATTTATTGTTCAATCGGTAGATTACAGGTTGAACCAGTCTTATTTAAATAAAAATATAAACAGCTAAAATCTTAAATGTAAAATTTGAGATGCATGTGTTAACTAACATTTGAACAATAGTCACTTAGTCGGTACTCGGTACTACTACAATAGTATCTTAATAAACATAAAATTAGCCAATACGATTACAATAGTATTTTAATTTAAACTTTGTTGGTATTCTTAATTAGACATCTAGATTGTACATAGAGGATAGCAAGATTCCATTTCATCTAAATATTGACACTTTTGCGAAAATGAGAGCAATAGCAACTATTGCAAGATTGGTGGCAATGATATCCAACATCCATACAGTTGCATGTGGGAGGCGTTGACTTTATGCAAAAACAATTATCAAAACACATAATTTGATTTAGATTTGACAAAGTGATTGCCACAACTATTTGAATGCAGCACCATCTTGAAGGAGACTGGAATTGGATTTTGCAAGCATCAACAATGGTAATGATTACTAAAAGTGATAATATCCTTCTCTTAAGTAAGCCAAAGCATCGTCTGCATGTCCATGCTTGGATAGCATGTGAATAAGCGTATCATATGTATCCTGATTTGGAATTAATTCACTATTCACCATCATTTTTTTCATCAACAGCTTCACTTCAATTCTTTTCTCCTTGTAGAGAAAAACCATCACAGTATAATAACAAACCTTGTCAGGGGGACATCCCTTTGATGAAATTTCCATAATAAGCTCCAATGCATCTTTAACCCAATTCAGATCACAGTAACCCTTGATCAAGCAATTATAAGTGACAACATTAGGTTTGATTCCAACCAGCTCCATTCGATTCAAGAATCTCAGTGCCTTCTCCAATTTACAACCCTTAACTAAAACATAGATAGCAATGTTACATATAGATAAATTAACTCTAGCTTTCTTCTTTGATTCCACGACACATCATAAGCCTAAGAATCCGCTTAGCATCCCGACACAATTTAGTCTTGCTAAGCACATCTAACAATGTATAGTAAACAATAGCATTGTGTTTGTCGCGCCACTGCCAATCATCCCAATAGAAAAAATTTAAAGCAATTCATTCATATTCTTAAGAAAGTAAGATAGCACAAACATGTAGGGGCTTCAATCTTTTCAATATGTACTTCAAATATCCTTCAAGTCTAGGGTTCCAAACTGACCTATACGTAATCATCCTACAAATTTCTTAACCAAAGGGTACCTGAATTCATGTTCATCAATTTTAATTCTACCAATACTCTCTCCATAAGCATGATTGTCATTACTATTAGAGGAGCTCATAAACTCAAGACCCTCATCATCACCATCACTAGAACCTTTTACATCACCATTACTGTCTTCTTCCTCTTCATCATCTCTCATTGTATCAAAACTACCAAAATTGAAGTTCTGACCATCATCATTGGTGGTAACACGTAATTTTCCTCGAAACCTAAAACTATGATTTTCACGTTTACCCTGACCTTGAGCTCCAAAACTAGAAATAGAATTTTTTTGCAAGCAATGATAAAGAGCACAGTTCAGATCAACATAACATAAAGAATAATCATAGAAATAGCTCATCAAGAACCTATATTGGAAACCTTTTTGCAATGGATTGAAACTCAGTGCCATAAGGTGTAGGAAGGCAATATTTTTCACGACATGAAGAATACAAAAGGAACTTTGATTCAATTATAAAGAAGTGCAGGTACCTGCATTTTTCCAATTGAAAAGGATTGGTTGATGCGATTCATAATTAATAGAAGCTTTGGATGAAATAGAGGGAGGAATCAGAGATGCAATATGCGCTCTGCGACTGTGTTGTTATCTTTCTACGATTGGATCACCGCTCATGATGACACCTTAACAACATCGTTAATTACTGGAATTTTGAATTACATTCCTCTAAAAGTAGCTGCAAATTTAAAAAATAAAAAACTACACTAAGAAAAGACTCATAAACAACATAAAGAGTAGGGTGACTATTCCCCAACTTAACTAATGCATCAGTACAACAATTTGACGTGATTGCAAGTTAAGGACCGACCTTTTTCATCAACTTCTGAATGAGAGCAACAAAGGGCACGGATGAATGAGAATTAGCACCGTTGTGACAGAAGTCCAAAGAGGTTTTTGGATCCATTTCGACCTGAACCTTGTTAAACCCACAATTTAATTTAATTTGAGATGAATTGAAAATGAAGTATTATTATACAAATTTGTTATGTAAAGTAAAAATTAATTTGATTTAAAATTGAGATAATAATTTAATTTTATATTTTTATTATTTATTTACCATACAATTTTTTTATCACCACTAATAACTAAATATTACTGGGCCACTGGATTTTTGGTTCAATAGGTTGAACCGGTCTTATTTAAATAAAAATATAAAAACTCGAAATCTTAAAAATTAAAATTTGAAATGCATGCCTTAACTACCATTTCAACAATAGTCACTTAGTCGGGTCTCAGTACTACTATAATAGTATCTTAATTTAAACTTTATTGATATTCTTAATCAGTCATCTAGATTGTACATAGGGGATAGCAAGATTCCATTTCTTCTAAATATTGACACTTTTGAGGAAATGAGAGTAATGACAACTATTGCAAGTTTGGTAACAGTGATATCCAACATCCATACAGTTGTATGTGAAAGGCATTTAGATTTGACAAAGTGATTGCCACCTCTATTTGAATGTAGCACCTTCTTAAAGGAGACCAGAATTGGATTTTGCAAGCATCAACAATGGTAATGATTGCTAAAAGTAATAGAATAATCACAACCACTTTCATTACCATCGTGTATTTCAACTCCATCTCTCTAGTTTCTTTTTCCTATCTAATTTGTAAGCTAGTTAATATTTTTTTAAATTTCATGTCTGGACATGAGAAGGCAGTCAAATACATAGGTCTATTTATAAGCAATTTTAAAAAAGCGAAACTAACTGAGATTGGCCTGGTTAAGACTTGAGAGTGCACACCAAATAGCATGTGAGTAGGTAGCACATTATTTCACAATATCTACACAATTCTATTGCAAAATGTGTCTTGCATATTCAATTTAGCTGTTGAGCAAATCCATCAGTCAAAAGGAATTATACAAAATAGTACCTTAAAAGTATCCATCATTGCCTTTCATTAACATGAAATGTTATTTACACACATATTTATATATGAAAATATACTCTACATACATTATATATATTACCCTTTAATGGTTATGGAAATGAAAGATAGTTGGCATTGGTAGAAAAAAAATTTTGTAGAGAGTAGAAAGATAAAAAAAAAAGAGAAGAATAAGTGATTTTTCCAGTTTATTCATAAAAAAAATTAATCTAATTAGCAGCTTGGTAACCAAGATGGCTAGTTATTCAAATGCTAAAAATTTTTCAAAGAAAGAGATCCTAGGGACTTCAAATGAGGAAACAATTTCAGCAACAAGAGTAGTCAATGTGCTAAGTTCTCTTCGAAATGATTGGGAGAACTCTGTTTGGGAAAGAAGCATGCGATTGTCAGGATTTATTTTCATGCACATCTTGTAAGATAATATATCATGTAAACAATATTCAGAAAAAGATGCATACTCTACCCCTAAATTCTTGTTATCAAACTGAAATATATAAAGCACAACACTAGCATGAAATTGATATGCCTATCATCATCATCATAAAAGAGAAATACATATGTGTCAAACTTAAAAAAGACAATTATCTAAACTATAGTTAAGATAACATGAATGAATTTTGCTTTTTCAAAAATCAGAACCATTTTTTCTAGAACAAAGAATGGCCTTACCATAATAAAATGCAAGATGTATTGGATCTCCAACGAAAGAAAGTGATAACATACCACAAATTTGTCTCATTTTGTTGTATTCTAAGCTCAACAAGTTGCAACATAAGGTTATCAACCTCAAGCAACTTTCCATCCGACATTAGTTTCTTTCTGACACAACTTCAAATCAGGAATCAAATTACGGCTAAACATTCTAGAAGTCACTCGATTTGCTGATAGAGGAAGCCTTTTATTCAAATAGCTTTCAATGAGAACATGGCATGTATTAACAACAAGGTTTGATGCTGTTCTCAAAACCTTTCCTAGAAGCTTCTCAGCCTCCTCAGGTTTTCCAAAAGCACAAAGCTTCTCAATTACTTGATTGTATAATGTTCTTAATGGCTTACTAACAAGCATTTTTTCCAATAATTTCAACATATCATCCACTTGCTCCCATTTACAATAATAGTGGATGACTGTCCTATATATTACCGGAGTTAGATCCAAACTTTTACATAGCATCTTCGTTATTAACTTAACAGCCTCGTCCAATCTACCTATATATCCTCCCCAATGCATCAAACACTGTTGTAAATGTGACAACATTAGGATATTTGTTGATGAAGTACATCTCTTTTAGTAAATTTTACGACATTAATGGCACAACCTTTATTCAGGCATTCTTCTAAAAATATTTTAGCTTCAAATACTTCCTGATTTAGACACAAGGACTGTATTAACAGGTTAATTTTAACTGGAGATGCAAAAAATCCCTTTCCAACCATTTCTCTAACCTAATCACAAGCTGTGGACAAGTTTTCTTCCCTACGAAAACCATGCATCACAACGCTGTAACTTATGGCATTTGGCATCCACCAATGCTTCTTACCTATATTCAGCATCTCCTTTGTCTCTAACAATTTTCCATTGTGACACAGGCCATTTAACAAAATTGTGTATAAAACGGTATTTGGCTTGCACCCATGTTTGTACATCTGCTACCACATCTTTTTCACTTCATCTATCTTCCCCATGCAAAAAAATCTATCAATAATAGCAATATATGTCACAACACTTGGAATACAACCCTTCGAGTACATCTCGTTCACTAAACTCTTTATCTCATCTATTTTTCCATTCTTACTAAAGGAGTTAACTACTGCATTATGCCCAACTTTATCAATGTGGAAGCCCTTGTCTTCTACTTCTTTTAAGTAAGCCAAAGCATCATCTGCATGTCCATGCTTGGATAGCGTGTGAATAAGTGTATCATATGTAACCTGATCTGAAATTAATTCACTATTCACCACCATTTTCTCCATCGGCAGCTTCACTTCTTCAATTATTTTCTTCTTGCAGTGGAAAGCCATCACAGTATAATAATTAACCATGTCAGGGGGACATCCCTTGGATGGCATTTTCCCAATAAGCTCCAATGCATCTTTAACTCGATTCAGATCACAGTAACCCTTGATCAAGAATCTCAGTGCCTTCTCCAATTTGCTACCCTTAACTAAAGTATAGATAACAAAGTTACATATAGATAAATTAAGTTCAAATCCAGCTTTCTGTATCACGGTCAAAACTTGCATGGCTTACCTCAACATGCTTGCTCGACTATAAGACACCATCACATAGCTAAAAGCTTCAGAGGAACATTTGATTCCACAGCGCAACATAAGCTTAAGAATTCGCTTAGCACCCTGGCACAATTTAGTCTTGCTAAGAACATCTAACAATGTATAGTAAACAATAGCGCCGTGTTTGTAGCGCCACTGCAGATCAACCGAATAGAAGAAATTCAAAGAAATTTGTTCGTCTTCTTGAGAGCATAAGACAGCACAAACATGTGGGGGCTTCAATCTTCTTAACAAGTACCTGAAATATCCTTTAAGTCTAGGGTTCTAAGATGACCTATATGTAATCAACCTACAAACTTCCTTAACCAAAGGATGTCTGAATTCATATTCATCAATTTCAACTCTACTAATACTTTCTCCATAAGCACGATTATCATTGCTATTAGAGGAGCTCATAAACTCAAAACCTTCATCATCACCATCACTAGAACCTTTTCCATCACCATCACCATCATCTTCCTCTTCATCATCACTTGGTGTATCAAGACTACCAAAATTGAAGTTCTGACCATTATCATCAGCAGTAACACGCAATTCCCCTGAAAACCTAAAACTATGATTTTCACGTTTACCCTAACCTTGATCCCCAAAATTAGAAACAAAACTTTTTGCCGGCAATTATGAAGAGCACAATTTCAGATCAACACAACATAAAGAATAATCATAGAAATAGCTCAATAATCTATATTGTAAACTCTTTCACAATTTGAAGCTCAGTGCCGTAAGATGCAGGAAGGTAATGTTTTTCACAACATGAAGAATACAAAACCAACTTTGATTCAATTATGAAGAAGTGCAGGTACCTATATTTTTGAATTTGAAAAGGATTGGTTGGTGCGATTCACAATTAATGGAAGCTTTGGATGAAATAGAAAGAAGAATCGAAGATGGAGTATGCGCCCTGCGATTGTGGTATTGTCTTTTTGCGCTAGGCTCACAGCTCATGATGACACCGAAACAACATCGTTGATTGCTGGGATTTTGAATTACATCCCTCTAAAATCAGCTGCAAATTTTATAACAATAGTCACCTAGTATCTTAATAACATTTGAACAATAGTCACTTAGTCGGTACTCGGTACTACTATAATAGTATCTTAATTTAACACAATAAGAAAAACAAACCATAAATTATGGCCAGTCATTGCACACACGAGACACGGGACAAATCTTCCACAACACCCATGGTGTTGCGGGTAGGGCAACTTGTTGACAGACAAACCACGTGTTGTCCAGGATCTGTCGGTTTCACCTCCACCCACCGCGGCTAGAATAACTGACTGAACACCTGTCTGCACCTTTCGACTACCCCAGAAGCACATACAGTTTCAAAAAATTCAAGTCCCCTTCGAATGAGCTTTTCATTTTTCTTACCATTAGATAGTAGCAGCATCGCACACATGTAACAGGCTTCAACGTCACCCTCTGTTGCAGCCATAGTTAGAGTCTCCATTCCACCGATGGAATGGCCAACTCAGAAGAAATCAATCATCCCCACCCAGAGTAGAGCAACCAGATTTTCTGCTCTCGCGTAGCAATATATGAACCTCTTTGCAGGCCGGCAAGCGTAATATAAAAAGGACGCAATCCGTAACTCCAGCATCGATGCATGCTTGTAGACAAAGTCGGACCTCGCTGCATCCAGAAACACTTTGCAAGTTGCCTGCATGTTGAACAGATCCTGAATCGAATTCGGTGCAACATTCATGGCAATCTTAACCCACATGTCACACAGAAGAAGATTCAGCGGACATTGGTACTCAACGGATACGGTCCCTTTCTTTATGTTCTTTTTGTTCTTCTTGGATGTTCCAACCATTTGCAAGCCCTAGGGGGTGGGATTATTGGAGAATATCAAGAGGAGAGACGAGCGCCAACGATGTGCTCTCTTTGTCCCTAATATATCTTTTAAAAATTTTAATATGCTGGCATTAGGGGGTTCAATGCCACATACGTTTCCCTAGACATTTTCTTTCTTTACGGATGCTTCTAAGTTAAACCAGATATTAATAAAAGCACAGAATATTATATTATTATAATTTAAACATATCGTAATAGTATGTGTTATATTTAATTAAAAACGTGCCATATCTATCCTATTTATACTTCTGTTCTATCATATTTAAATACTTTGGTTTTACAAAGCAATAATTTAATGTTTCTGTTTGACTGTTCATGTACTGAATGGTTTAATCTACTTTAATGCTTTATTGTTCTTAATTTAATTGTTTATTTGAATTAATCATAGAATAACGGTTATTTTTGCTTTTTTTTGTTCACTAAAGTAGTTTAAATTCATCTTTTAGTTTTTCAAAAATAAACGAAATAAATTTTTTACACATGTTAAAAGTGATTAATTAATATTTTGAAAACTTAAATGTTAGATAAAAAAAGTTAAAACATGCTAATTACAAAAAAAGAATACGAAACAACTTTTCACTAGTAACGCACAGTCAATGTATAGGAAATGTAAAAAATATCCCTCAGATACATATATATGCTTGCTTTCTTGCTGGTCTTTCATCAGTTGCATCCGACACAGCTGAGGAGAAGGAAATCCCTGACTTACTTAAATTTACTGCTGCATATCCCACTGCTGTAAAGGCTTTCAAAGACTTTCCTTTCTAAATACCCGGTAAATAGGAGTCTAAACCATTCTTTTCTGTCTCAATCACAGCTGGACTCTAACTAAATAAATACTTACAAGTTTTCTACTGAAAGGGCGTCTCAGTGTATATAGACAGAGGAATCTTAGGCTTTTATATCAGGACTTTGTTCATGGGGGGGGGCTAGTATCAAGATCAAAGTCTTAACTGTCCTAGCTAGCCTACTCACTAAGAGTGGCATTTCATACCGAGCTTGAGACTGAATCTTAGTCAGTCGCTGACTGGATGGGGACTCAATAGACAGAAGAATCCATAAAGGAAGGCCTTTCAACACTATCTAAATAGGAATCGGAAACTTCTGACTGGCCCCTGGGATTGAGAATGACTTAGAGGCTGCTAGCTTTGCCTTCTCATTCAGCCTTTATGTTCTTTAAGGTTGAGGTCTAGGTTTATTGGTAGTTTGGAGTTTTTCTTTGTGGGACCTATAGTCTTGATAGTTAAGCTTTGATCTTTCTGCTATAGGCCTAATCTGGTCAGAATGTGGAGGTAGGATCAGCCATAAGAAGGCAGAAAAGGCTGTAACTAAGGATGAAAAACTAAACTATAGAGTTTCCCCAGGAATGTAAAGTATGAAAGAAAGCCCTTCCTTTCTTAGAAAGATCACAAGTTAGCTTCTTCTAAGTCTTTTTCAAGCCCCTGTTTCATCTTCAAAGGAGAGGGCAGCCTGGTAAACGAAGTCAGACTCTTTATCTTTTTCAGAAGGAAGAAAGTCTGAATTGATGTTTCTGGCCTTGACTTCTTCTATATATTTGAGATTTGGGTAGTAGGCACTACGAACTCGAAAGAGCAGCTATACAGCATCCGTCATCTAAGTCCTTCTAAGCTCTTAATGCGCTAGGCCAGAAAGTCAGAATAGAAGCTTCCTCTTTCTTATTTCTGTTGTGTTACCAGCCCGACCGAGGAAGCCGGAGGTAAGTCATTCTCTTGCTGTTGCTAAGACTAGCCTTATGGTTCAATCCCTTCCGAGATCGGGGACTCCAGACCTAAATAAGCCTATTATTTAGCCTACGTGGGAAGCAACTTCGTAGTAAATGCTGTTTAAGGGGTAACACTAAATCAAGCGGCTGCTTAGGCTAATACGCCGCCGTACAGGAGTTCATTCTAGTTTCATACCTGCATTCGACTTAAAAAGAGATATAGAATGCGTTGCCAGACCTAATTAAAGTCTTTATTAACTTCCCGAAGCCTAAGTAAGATGAAGTAGGCGCAAAGATCATAAGATGATCTTGCTGTTGATTCCTTTCTTTGCTCTCTGGAGTTATATTGGACTTACGCAAGCCGGTAGAGGTACTATAGATCAAAGCAACCGTAAATCAATCCTCCAATCACCCTGAGCTGAAGATCTACTGATCCCGGGAACTTCTGCCGTGGAAGGGATTCAGCAACATTAGCTTCTAACTGAGCCGTAGTCCAGTATTGAAGTAGAAACCCTGTTATTAACCTCCCTTGGAAGCAATGCCTATCTACTTTCCCCTGCTGCTAGCATCCAGCTTCAGATCTTTAGGCTTTTCCCCTCACCACTTGCCACTTGGCGTTTTCTTTGCCAACATGTCCTGTAGGTTCACATGGGTAACCAAAGACTAAGAAGGATATACTGGAAGTTTCCTAGCATCCCGATGTTTTGCTGATAACTCAGTCTCTGAAAGAAGCGCGCCCCTGAATACCTCATTCAACCGTGCACCAAGCTCAAACCAAGCCATCAACTAATCCGAACTCGAAAGACTGCTCTGTAGCTGCTGAACGTAGCCAACAAGTAGGACAAGTCTCAACTAGCCCACAAGAAGGTAGCCAACAACATAGATTTTGCACGGCAAAGCATCTTGCCATCCGAAACCAAGATGAAGCCCAAATTGTCTCTGAGTGCGGTCCGCTGCCGTCCCATTCTTGAGGGCTCATTCCCTATCAAACTTGTACTTATCTTATATTTCTAATTGAACAAAAGCGAGGAGCGAGCCAAAGCCTGAGATTGTATGAGTCCCGCTAGTTCCAATAAGACTTCATTCCGTAGTTCCTAATATCTGGAAATCTGGGGTTACTTGGATGAAAGAGATTTGAGACAGAGAAAAAGGAAAACCTTAATAAACTATTGGAATGAATTGGACTTAGATGAGGTTTCTTACAGGTCTGTTAGTTAACTCTGTGTCCTTAGATTAGGTTTAGGAGAGGGAACTTCTTGATGTCAGTATCCTGAGATAGGCTTTCTTACAGGGAACTGTTTGGACTTAGTTCAGGTTTGAGAGAGAGTATAAAGCGCTGAAGCTACTACCTAATTCAACTTCTTCTTATAGGGATATGCACAAAGAAACTCTTAGAACAGTCTGTCCTTGTATTAGGTTTAGGGCAGTGAACTTGTTGACCTGACATTGAAGACAGAGATGAGGGACAGATTAAAGAAGGAAAAACCTTCTGTATTGTCTGTGCAGTAAGGTAAGTACAGTATGGTAAGTAAGTCAATGCGGGTAAGGTCAATCTCCGCTAGTCAGTGTATAGAGCTTTTTTCTCCTAGGAAATATCTAAGAATATGGCTAAGAATAGAATCTCACAGTCTTAAGTCTAGGTAAACCAGTATGCGCATGCCTGTCTATTGGTAGGTAAACAGTCTAGCTAGTAATAGTAAGAGGTCTTATCGGGCTTAGTAAGTAAACTATGCCTGGCCCAACATGTAAACTTTCTTTCAGTAGGGCTAGTAGGACTAATTACTACCACGTAACCCCTGCCTACGATTGGTCTTTACTGAAAGAGAGAATAAAGACCTTTTCCTCCTCTAGCATTCCCCCTAAGCTATGCCTCATAACTACCTTCCCGCGAATGAAGAGTAAAGAATGGCTATTTCTCACGAACGATATCAGACTATTTCCTTCTTTGCTGCATCGGTAAGTCAATGGAACTCTCTCCCGGGGAAACTACTATTTCGAAGGAGTTAACTCCTGACTTCGGATTTATCGGATTTAGAGGAGCTCAATCTCCGGTTTTAGTGCTTTCCTGAATTCTGGAACTCAGTCCTCGTTCCCAGGGAAAAGGATAAGAGATTCTTAGGGATTACTGGCTTTTTTTTTTCCTTAGTTACTGCCTCGCCTACAGGATCTTCTTCTGGTAGGGATTCCCCACCAGGTCTTGAATGAGAATACAAGGTCATATACGGATCAGCCTAGGTCAGATCAAACTGAATTTCCTAGCTTTTCAGATGCAGGACTGGGCTTTTACGGCCTTTCATCATAAGTAGCGATCATCTTTTCTTATATGTCATTTCATTCATTCTGAGGGGGAGGTCGGAATCCCCCGGAAAGATCTATTCTGACAGGACGTCTAAGTCTATCTTAGGAATTCTCGCCTGCTCCGGTAAGAAAGGATGACTTTCTTTCGCCCCGGATTTCTTTCTCGTTAAAGTTATGGTTGTTCTTTCTTCCTTTCTGCCTGACTGGACTTCTCAGATGCATGCAGACCTGTAAATAGAAAAGATTCCAGTAGGGCTGGTATTCTAATCAAAATAGAAAGACGAATTTCATATCAGTAAAGTGAAAGTCCGGCTTTCCTCCTTAGGGATCACACTTCTGGTAATTCAACGGCTCCCTTTAGGAAGTTCTGTGAAGGAAGAATAAGAGAATCCATGGCTTTTTTCCCCAGGCTTCTTGGAGGTTTGAAGTTAGACTTCTCTCCTGCTGCTATGGCAACGGCAATCTAACTACACTAAACTCCGGGGACTCTTAACTCCATAGAACTCTTAATCCATGGCATAGAAGGGCAGGGCGATGTCAAACTCAATATTAGGATATAGCTGTTAGCACCTGCTGAATAGAATCCGGCTTTCAGAGCCTACTTACTTGCCTACCTTTTAGCAGTAAGGTCTTTCAAAGACTTCGGCCTTTAGAATTGCTTACCTGAGTTGTCTTATATGGCATTGTCTCCGGATTCAAACCTCTTAACTCTCCTCTATTCTTTGGCGAGTGATCTTAGCCATCCGAACGCATTAATCTGACTTCCCTGCCCCTCAATGATAAGCTTTCTGAATCAAGGAAGGTTAGAAAGTCAATCTGAGCTAAGGAGATAGCAACAATTGGTCTTCTTCACCCCTCATAGGAAGAAGGGGCTTATCATCTCTCTTCTAAGACATTCTCAATCTATCCGTCTCAGCTCAAACATTCTTTCTTTGCCCGTTGCTTAATAGAATTAATGCTTTCAAGATTGGAATCCCTGGCTTTCGCCAACTCTTTCTAGTGTGTATACGGCAACTTTGCTAAAGAAGTAGCATAAGCCTTATTATATGCCGGGGTAAGATATCATAAAAATAGGATAACCACCTTCTCTGTCTGTCTTCGCCTCGGTCTGATCAGAGTAAGATCATCTTATGTATGATATTTCGGATACAGCTATCTCAGCTTTTCCTACCATCGATGAGTCCAACCCTTCTCTTTGATGTTAGTAGACCTGTTGCATTTCCTAACTCAATAGAAAACGAAATCGGATGCTTGATAGTCATAAGGTCTTCCTTACTACAGAAGGAGAAGCATATATATATATATATATATATATGTATGTATGTATGTATATATGTATGTATGTATGTATGTATGTTATTGACAAACCCTATTTCTCATAACACCTTCTTCAGTTCTTCTCTGTCGTAACTCCTTCTCTCACCTCTCTGCCTCTCCTTCTCCCGCCCCTTCTTTCGGTCACCCTCCTCTGCTCTCACTACTGTCTGCCAGACTATCACACTCATATCCTCCCATTTTTAGGGTTTATCTTGTGCTTAACTTAGGGGATTGTATCAACTTTTTTCATATTTATTCAATGAAAAGGCATGGTTTCATGACTTTCTCCTAATTTGTGCTTAAGTGTGAAAACATGCTTTTTAGGCCTTAAATTGCTAATTTTAATTCACCATTGATTCCACTAGATGCCTTGATGTGTTTGTTAGTGAATTCAGGTTGAAAAGGCTAGGAATTGATCAAAAGGGTGAAGAGAAAAGCATGCAAAGTGGAGAATTCATGAAAAATTAAGGATTTATAGTGCATTCATCGATGCGCACGCGTGAATATGAAGTCGCATGGCGACGCGGACGCGTGACATGACGCGTACGCGTGAGAGGAAAATGCCAAGTGACGCGTACGTGTGACCCATGCGTACGCGTCACAGCTCGCACGTGACCTCATTAAAGTGAAAATGCTGGGGGCGATTTCTAAGCTTCCCAGGCCCAGATCGAACTCCTTTCTGAGGCTATTTTATGCAGAATTGATGATGGGTCAAGGGGGGAAGCATTTAGTGTAGTTATGATGAGTCTTTAGTTAGTTTTCTAGAGAGAGAAGCTCCATCTTCTCTCTAGAATTAGGTTATGATTAGGTTAATCTCTCTTAGATCTAGATTTAATTTCTTGTTGCCATTTACTTTCTCTTTACAATTCCTTGTTGTAGTGTCTTGATTTTTCTATCTTCTCTTGTTAATTTTTCGTTTTGGTTATGTTTTATGTTATGAACACTCTTGTCAATTTCAACTTCCTTTAATGCAATTTGAGGTATTTCATGTTAATTTTGCCTTCTTTAGTTGTTGTTGTTGATTATTTGTATTAGGTAGTAGTAGATTTTATTAATTCTTGCAATCTACTATGCTTTCCTTTTATGCCTTCCAAGTGTTTGACAAAATGCTTGGAAGGATGTTAGAGTAGGTTTTTATGTTATTGGATTGGGATGGTAACTTAGGAACCCTTGAGTTACTAATGTCCAAATGTTTGATAATTGATATCCATTGACTCTAGCTTTCATTAATTCAATTAGTGAGTAGCTAGGACTTATGGACTAGGATTGATAAAGCTCATTTGACTTTCCTTCACTTGTTAGAGGATTACTTAATGGGATTGATCCTTGCAATTATCATGTTGTGGTTAGTAATAAGGATAGAGATCCTTAATGATCAACCCTTGCCAGGACCTTCTCATCATTTGAGTTTCATTTACTTTCTTGCAATTTACATTTATTGTCCCTTACTCCAAATTCCCCAAAAGATACAATCCATAACCAATGATTGAGCATGTTTCCCTGCAATTCCTTGAGAGACGACCCGAGGTTTAAATACTTCGGTTATTTTTATTGGGGTTTGTACTTGTGACAAACAAATTAAATTTAGATGTGAAGATTGTTTGTTAGTTTAGAACTATACTTGTAACGAGATTTCATTTGAGAAATTCTTTACCATCAAATTATCTCTTCATCAGTCACCAGAAGAAAAATCGTTGCTTGAAGCATCGTCATCGTCGGCCATACGTCGTCGTCTTCTTCTGAGAGAATGTCATAGGAATCCGTCACGGACCATACCATTAGTGCTGACGACCTCGCAAAACTGTCGATCGCTGATCTGATCGACATCATCCATAGAGATGAAAAATGCGCAATCTGTGATCTCGTTGAGGCCGCACTGGTCAAAAGGAAGGAGAATTTGAAGGCTAAACTTCAAGCGACTGCAGAACAACTCAGGGTGGAGAGGGTCACGCAGTTAACCGTCGATGCCAGGTTGAAGACAAAGGAGATGGAAGTGGAGAAAGGAGAGAAGGCATGGCTATGACTGGAAATGATGTTGCGGATGGCGTGGCACAAGAATAAAATGACAGTTCACCAAATGGATAAAAAAGCAGATACATTGACGGCAGAGATCGCCAAGCTTCATCAATGGGAACAGCATGAGGGGGCAAAGTGGCATGGACTAGCACACAGGGTCGATGCTTTGGAGGACAAGCGTAAAGTCTTGCTTGGTGGCACTGGTGTTGAAGCGGAGCAGACGGCACATAGCTGCAACGATCAGGAGCCCGCCAGGCAGAATGAAGACGATGTCGGAGGTATTTGACTTGGTGCATATGTTTGATATCTTTATGTTATGTTGTTTTTTGTCGAGGTCTGTATGAATGATTTATTTGTTTAGTTTGTTTAGTCGCCCTTTTGATTTTCTGGAATGCTACTTAAAACTTGGAGACAATAATTATATCTACTTTTAGTTCGTTCTTAAGTCTGTTATCTTAAATTATTTTAACTTACTGATAATTAGGGATTTATGTTACGTTGGTGCCAATTACCATTCCCAAATCATGACTCCGGAACATATCGGCAACTATTTACGTGTGCATGATCAAAAACCTGTTTATCGGTTTATCCTTCCTTTCTGGGCAAAGTAGTATTACACCACAAGATGAAACTTTCTGAGTTATTTTCATTTTGATTCGGAAGATTAATATTCTATGCTGAGTAGTCAGTATATATTCGGCCCAAGGAGCACTTCTATATAGATGTCCTATCCCCCGATCCTTTTGTTTGCAAAACTTAACTATTTTAAGTATGGAAGGTTATGTGACATCCAATATAACCTTGTTTTTATTGCGAAAAACAAATCGTGTAATTATGTAGAATAAGTATTCACATTGTTTAATCCCGATGCAGTTAACTATTAACATTTTGTCGTGTCCTATATTAGCACAAGCAACACATTTGATTGTCAAGAATATTTTCTAGCCTTCCAACAAAAATTATATATTTTTTAACATACTATTATTTTACACTAGATAATAAAACAAAAGAATGTCATCATATTATCCTTTTTAGCATACCCTAATATTATGTCAAATTATAAAAGAGAAACATCTTTCCAATTAAATTACTTGGATGAACAAAGAATACGGAAGGACTGATTTAAAAAAATTTCAAAGTACTTATCTCAGACGTTATAATAAATCAATTAGTGCAATTAAATAATAACAAATCCTTCACTAAATACTGAATTTTAACGGACAAATAAAGAATCTCTAAACTAGTTGTTGCCATTTATATTATACGAATAAAATCCCATATTCAATTGGTACATATATGCATGTTCATTATTTAATTTTTCTATTCATTTTATAAACCATCATCAATTTTTAGTGCACATATGATAAAATCTTACATTAATCAACTAAGTTGGTTTTATAGAATATTTTAATTATTATATCTTGCAATAATTTAATACTGGTGTTAAATTGTTCAATTACTAATTATACATGAAATAACTATTTTGGTTTTTCTCTTCTTTGTTCAAGCATGTGAGTTTTTTTTTTTTTGGTATAGCAAAGAGGATCATACTAAAAGATTGGTCTAGTTTTAACAACATTATCAATAACCCAACCCATCACCCAACATTTGTTTCAGAAAAAACATACATCTCCATATAAAAAAAATTATACTATACAGGTCCATTATTTTTTTAGATAGGTATTGCATGCAACCAAGTTCAACCCAACCGTGTGCCAGCATGACCCGCCCGACCCAAAATATCTTCTGACTTTCCTTCGCCAGTCTCTCGCCCACCATCTCCATTCCGCTTCTCTCATTCGTTGTTGATCGTCTCCGGCAAAGTCAGACATCTACCCGAAACAACGCTCCTTATTATCCAATAGGAATTGAATTCCGTTCCAACGATGACACTAATGTCTAGTCATCCTCCGAATGCATGAATCGCGGTAGGTGCGCCATTCAGAGAGTAGGCAACTTTGCACCGTGATTCCACGAGGAAAACTTCCTGCAACTTGAATGATGGTCAGTGACGGAAACGTAAACATCAAAGTGTTTCTTGTATGCGTTAAACCTCGTTCACGACGCATCTCCTTCCTTCCTAGTCTGACTCCGTTGTCTCTTATTTAACGAAATACACAATCATTAACCATAATTAATTTTATTTTAAAAAATCATAAACTTTTTCTATATAAATTCAGATAGTTTAGGGATTTAAGAAAAATAACCAACAACAAAATAAATTTTATAAAAGAACTTATTTGACACAAAAACAACAAAAAATATTCACTAACTAATTAAAAAAGAGAAGTAACAGAATTATCTCTATCCTTAAATTAAAAAACAAAAAAGATCCAACAGCCCTAATCATTAGGCGCACAAATCAGCCAAAATTAAGCGCTATGTGCACTGGTCAGTCAAACACGCACAGTTCATGGAATTCGTGCCCCTCTTTCTGTGTTTCTCCAACATCAAAGTATCAGACTATCAGTTTTCCTTCTACAACCTGTAACATTATCCTAAAATAGAAATATTCACACATTTTTTCACACTTTTACTATTCATCATGCATAATCCCCTTCGATTTAGGAACTCAAATCTGTCGCTTCACCTTCAATTCCACTCCCCCTGGACCAGACACCTGCTCCTCTTCTTCCTTCCTCCACTTCAACGCACGTGCACCAAAACGTACCATTTTGAAGGTCAGGGCTTTCGCCTTCGCTACCTTCGTCAACGACTTCAACCGTGCAGTTGCGTTCTACTATGATAGTGTTCCGAATGACTTTGCTTGGTTGAGGATTGATTCGTTCCAAGGCACCAATGGCAATAGAAGTTGTGATGGGAATGGAGGGCGTGTTGGGAGTGGTGACGATGGGAATGGAAATGGAGTCAGGGAAGATGATAGCAACGGTGTTGTGGAAGGTGAAGGATTGTAGTTTAATGGTGGAGAAGGTGTGGGTCCCAAGAAGGTTTTGATTCTCATGAGTGACACTGGTGGTGGACATAAGGCTTCTGCTGAAGCTATCAAAGCTGCTTTCTATGAAGAATTTGGCGATCATTACCAGGTTACTTTCTTTCTTTCTTGAATTTAATGGTGATTGATTGTGTCGAACACTCTTATCGATGTAACAATACATGATTAGATATCTGTAACTAATTTTGATACACATGTGCGTAACACTTTCACCTTGCACTTGGTTACTTTGTCTAATTAGAAGAAGAAATTAAGATGCTTTAGTAAGCAAGTTAATTGGTGGCTAGAACTATTCTACTTTGATCATTCTTTTTTCTCACTTTACTGTTAACTAACTTTATTCTAGTTTTGTAACTTTTTACTGGTTTCTTTTTATGTATGAATAATTTTAGGACGATTACAAGGTTACTTCTATATTTTCCCCTACTTTGACAAGCATGCTTTATGGTATAGGATTAGATATTTGGCATCTATTTGGTGTAAAGCTTGATTAGAGACTTCCCCTCTCAGACATATTTTAGAGATTGGAAAGCTATGGTTTATAGATAGCTCTTCTTTTAATGGTTTTCTTGCTCCTGTATGAAGGATCATTATTCTGCATCTCCTTATAATTATTCTACTTTCTGTGTTAAGAGAAAACACACATTTTTAATGAGGTTTGGTTTACAATGCTAATAATAGGCCTTTCCTTCAAAGGAAGAGTCATCTTCCTTTTGTAAAGTGTTCATTGGAATGCTTATCTTTCTCTTTTCATTAAAAAATACAAACAAAATACATGCTTTGACTTCACTTTGACTGTTCAAAAGGAAGTCGGTGTTGAAATACCTTTACTTTAAATTACAGAAAATGACATCAACATTGTTCTTCCTTAATAATGAGAAATTAGAACGTTGATGGATCTTCTGATTTGGCATCAAAATGATTCCACTTTGTACTATAGTAGGGTCATTTTGATTGAGCAAATGGATTGGTATCAGGGCATAATTTTAAGAAAGGAAATAAACCGATGCCACTATCTCTTTTCTTGATGAACAAACTGCCAAACACTTTTTATGACATTCATAACTGAGGAACTAATTGATGTAAACTTTATTTGGAGTATAAAATGAGTGTTCATATTTTTCGTTTGCATTTTCTTTTGTGGGATGGATTGATGGAAAATTTAGTAATCTAGTTGTTGGGTATGAGATTACATGTGTTCTTTTTAGTTTCTGTTCTTTCTTCTCCTGTCCCTAGTTGTGTTCTCAATGTGGATTTCGTGACATAGGTGTTTGTTACTGATTTATGGACCGATCACACTCCTTGGCCATTCAATCAACTCCCAAGGAGCTATAGCTTTTTGGTGAAACATGGGCCGTTATGGAAGATGACCTACTACGGAACTGCCCCACGTGTTGTGCATGTTAATGTTGCAAGTGTGAGGAGTACATGAAGTTAGTCCCACATCAAAGAAAGCAAGGAAGAGTGAGGAGTTTATAAGACTAGAGACCCATTAACTTAACACCGTAAGGTTTTGAGTTGGATGTGGTGTCATCTCATCTTATGTTCTCTCACTTGATTCCTCTCTAAAGTCTCCCTGGTGGTCGAGAGCTCCTCACGGTTGGCCCAACAAATGGTATCAGTGCCAATGGTTTAATCGGTCTGGTTTTAAGGGGTATTCAAGGTGAAGCATCAAAGGTCTTCCCGGCAAAGGTGGTCCGGGCGGTGTGTCCCACGGTATTTTGCAGCGGTGTGATAGATGAATACTCGTGGTGGAGGAGCTAGAAAGAGGGGGAGTTGATGCTTGATGTGGAGGCTCACACTTGAGGGGGAGATTGTTAATGTTACAAGTATGAAGAGTGCATGAAGCTAGTCCCACATCAAAGAAAGCAAGGAATAGTGAGGAGTTTATAAAATTAGAGACCCATTAACTTAACACCTTAAGATTTTGAGTTGGATGTGGTGTCATCTCATCTTATGTTCTCTCGCTTGATTCCTCCACGAAGTCTCTCCGGTGGTCGAGAGCTCCTCACGGTTGGCCCAACAAGTGGTATCAGTGCCAATGGTTTAATCGGTCTGGTTTTAAGGGGTATTCAAGGTGAAGCATCGAAAGTCTTCCCGGCAAAGGTGGTCCGGGCGGCGTGTCCCGCGGTGTTTTGCGGTGGTGTTATGGATGAATACTCGTGGTGGAGGAGCTAGAAAGAGGGGGAGTTGATGCTTGATGTGGAGGCTCACACTTGAGGGGGAGATTATTAATGTTACAAGTGTGAGGAGTGCATGAAGTTAGTCCAACATCAAAGAAAGTAAGGAAGAGTGAGGAGTTTATAAGACTAGAGACCCATTAACTTAACACCGTAAGGTTTTGAGTTGGATGTGGTGTCATCTCATCTTATGTTCTCTCACTTGATTCCTCTCTAAAGTCTCCCTGGTGGTCGAGAGCTCCTCACGGTTGGCCCAACAAATGGTATCAGTGCCAATGGTTTAATCGGTCTGGTTTTAAGGGGTATTCAAGGTGAAGCATCAAAGGTCTTCCCGGCAAAGGTGGTCCGGGCGGTGTGTCCCACGGTATTTTGCAGCGGTGTGATAGATGAATACTCGTGGTGGAGGAGCTAGAAAGAGGGGGAGTTGATGCTTGATGTGGAGGCTCACACTTGAGGGGGAGATTGTTAATGTTACAAGTATGAAGAGTGGAAATTGAACCTATTTTCAAATATCCAAGTTCATCATCACAACAAAAATTGTTATTGCAAAATGCAAATAGTATTTGGTCAAGCGTTATTTTAGATTACTTTTGATACCTTGAAATAAGTACAAATTTTCAATTATCTTATGCATTCACTTTTTTATAGTGGAATTTATTTAACGTTAGTGTTTTCTTAACAATTAATACGTTTCCAGTAAAAAAAAAAACAATTAATACGTTCTTTCTTGTTTTATTAATTTAATATATATATGCTATATTTTTATATGAATATTAAAGTATTTAGTGTTTAAATAGTATTAATAAAAAACTGTACATAGTTTATATATTAGTTGTATACAAATTTTTATCATTGATCATAAAACTATGTCATTCAATCTAAAACTCATAAAAAATTGTAAAAATTACACATAATAACAACAATCAAGCAAAGTAAATTTTTTTATATAAAAAGATTTATTCCGATTATTTTATCATTTTTTGAGAGAATTATGTTCATTATTAATATATCACAATAATAAACATCAAATTATTATGGACTTATAATTTAAAAGTTTGTAGTATTTTTTTTTAAAATTATTTGTGCAATCTAGAGACCTAATTAAAATCTAAATGAAACTATAAGAACTTCAAAATAATTGATTACAATTTTTTTTTTGTTTGATTATTATTAGGAAATTATGACTAGACTGAAAAATGTTTTAAATAACTAGGATGAATACTATATTTAATATGGCTCTTTCAATAGTTTGGACTGCTCCATTGATAGCTACATTGGGCATGTTATTGAATATTCATGTCGCAATGGTAGCTGATATACATATATATGGTAGCAAGTACTTAGCAATTTACATCTGTGGATGCATTCAGGTTATATTTTTATCCCTTTTTTTTTTTGTATAACTTTCATTTTTCATTGATATTTGTTTATATTATTATTATACATTTCATTATTAATAATAAACATCCATTATTATCATATGGTTGTGTTGTAAATACAAGTCTTTGCAGGATTTACTCTAGCAAGTAGCAAACATTTCGGATAAGTTTTTAAGGAATGATGCAGAGTTAACCTCATGATGTTATAAGAATCAAGCTTACTAATTAATTGTGTATATTAAATCCGAGAATTCAATACAATTATGCGGGAGAAAATATGTGTCATTAGTGTAAAGAGTAGCAACAAGTGTATATCAGTATATGTATTATATAACCTACGACCGGGTGAAAAAAAAAGAGAGCATAACTATATATGTGCTCTGAATAAAATATATTTAATTCTTGGTAATTATTATATTATAGAAATAATTAATTAATCAAAATGCATTATGACAATTAGGTGTTGAAGATTTTCGATTCTCACCTTGGACACAGAAAAGAGTTGGAGGTGGAGGTTGTGGTTGTGATTGTGGTCTCACTGGCCTGTAGGCCTGTAACAGTGGTGAATTTCGGGTACCGTGGAGAAATTGGAGACAATGATGTTAGAAAGTGAAGCATGCGACCGAAAGCGTGAAATTTACATTATTGACATAAAAAAATATATATTTTTTTATTAAATAAATATGATATAATAAAATTATAAAATTGGATAATTATTTTGTTTAAAATAATTTTTTTAAAAATTTCTAAATGGATAATCATTTTATCTAAATTAAATTTTCAATTCAAAGATATAAAGTGGCCATTTGTGATATTTTATCTAAAATTAAGTTCTAATTATATTTAAAATATTAAACTAAATAAAACACTCAATCTAAATATAAAAAAATTACATAAAATATAAAAAAATTAATTAAAAGAGTGACTAATAATTTAATACACTGAATAAAAGTGAAAACACAAAAAAAACTAATAATTTTCTCCAAACACTCGCTAATTATGACCGATAATTAACTAAAATAATACATCTAAACTTGATGGTCAAACTACCTATTTATATTATTTTTGTGGAGAAATCAAGACTGTATTAGCCATGCAACTCTATTAGCCATGTAACTTTTAATTCTTGATTCTTGATTCTTGATTCTTCTATAATTATCCTTTCTTTATAACTTGTATATAAGTTGGATAATACAAATTGTATATTGTTGACCATATATCACAATATGACATGTGTGGCTAGATACTAACTACTTGATTTTATGATTATTTTAGAATCTTCTTTAACAATTCAAATTGGTTTTAACTTCCTCACCATCTTCACTTCAAAATTAATTTGATAATATCTTCAAAAGCTCTATCTAAAATAAAATATTAATACATAAATTTATTTAATAGAAACATCAAAATCAAGGCCTTACGAATAATCAACTAATCTGGTTAAAATCTAGAAAATATCTTCGGTATCTCTAATAATATTTGTCAAAATATTTAAGTGATTTTTTTTAGTTTAGAATAATCTCTCTTTCAATGACCCTGTTGGTATATCTACATCTTCCATCATAATATTTAAAACCAAATTTAGATTTTTTTTTTTTGTTATTGTTATTAGATCCAATATCTCTCCATTATCTCTACTAACCAAAATAATTGTAGAATCATAATGATCATTCCTATCTCTCCATTAATCTCATCAATATTTAGATTTTTATGACCATAAATGAACATTTTACGAAAATATTCGAATAAATGAGGTAATGAATAAAATATCATAGCTTGTTGTTTTTCAAAGAAAATCTTATCCGTATTATTCAACTCCGTCACTAAATATATGAACTTAGCAATATGTGATTTTACTAAAGTTTCTTATATTATACAAAACATATAAAGACGTTGTAAAACACCAAGACGATTGATTATCATCTTGGTCATGTGTAATAACTCTAATTGATCCATAGAACAACACTTATTTTTTCTAAAAAGACTTTCTGTAAAATATCACCTATAATGCTAAATGAATGGTGGAAAGAGTTTTGTAATTATTTTTTTTTATTTTGCATTATCTTTAACAATTTTAGATTTTTTCTTTGTCATCAAGTACTCCATTAACACCTTATTATGTAAGCATTATCGTCGTATGAACTTTATAAATTTTAAAATTGATGCGGCTATTGAATTATTGAATCTCAAACTCCATAAAAAATATTTTTAAACAAATTAGCCAGAACTCAACCTAGAGTTTTGATATCATTATTAGAAAATAAGACATGCGAGCGAAAATATAAAATTTATACTATGAGGAGTGTTAGGGGACTAACAAAATTTGTGATGTTTAATTATCAATTAGCCATCATCAATATTTTTAATGGTGTGAGATGATATTTAATAGTATAAGATTTCTCATTTTCTTTTTAATGATTAAGTGTTGGCCAAATTTTAATAAAAATGCTGCTTCTTAGACTTTCTCTTTATACTATTGACACAAAAAAATACCAATTTTTTTACTAAATAAATTTAATATAACAAAGTTATAAAACTTGGTAACCACTCTAACAGAGTGAAAAATATTTATTGAGATTTTAATGTTTAAGTTAGCAAGAGTTTTAGTAGTTTAAAATAAAATTAAATTAAAAAAATATCTGATAAAATATTTATAGAATTTTAGATAAAATTTAATCATTTTTAGAGAGTAACTTCAGAAGATTATAGGAGATTATTCTCTTATAATAAAATGCAAAATTATTCCCTATTTGAGGTGATTATTACTCAAATAACGATAATTGAAATGATAAAAAAAATTTTGATTTACTCTCTAAATCAAGTCGAATATAAATTATAAAAACTTGTATATTTGTGTGACCTGCATAGATAAAATTATGTGAATTAAATTGTTAAGTTGTATTACTCTTTCCATGTATGAATTGTTATTGTCTTAGATTAGACTATATTTTAATCCATGTATAAAAAGAATTAACATTTATTTCCCTTTCTTATTGTATCACTCTCTTATTTTCTGTTTGTTGTTTTTTATTTAAATATATTTTTTATTTATTTAGATTTTAGTTAATGTTTGTCTTCTCTTGTATTATTTGTTGGATTAAAATATTTACTAGGCCAAGAGAAAAGGAATAATACAAACAAGGGAATAACTAAACATATTTAAACAACATAAATAAAAACTAAAGCAAAACACATTTTGTTTGCACAGTTCCTTTTCTCTCAACAAAATTTGTTAATTTTTATAAGAAACTAAGATTAATAATCTTATTTAATCTTCTCATAATTAAGATAGAAACCCTAACTTAATTTCTGTCAAATATTTCAAAAAATAATTTAGTAGCAATAGTGAATGAGAGTTTATTTTGTAAAATAAAAAGCAAATATTTAATTAGTTTTAAGTTAACATAATGAGATTGATATATAATAAAAATTAAAAATTTAATAGTAATTTTTTTATCTTATTATTTTATTATATTTTCAAATTTAAAGTATACCTCTTCCCAGAATTAGTATAATGGAAATAATAATAAGAATTAGTACTTATGATTAGGAGTAAGGAGTAGCCTTCAGTAATTGAAGATTGAAGTTTGGGTTGGAAGCCCTAATCAATCATCGAGAAAGGTCCTCCATTCTCTTCTTTACTAAAACCACTGAATCAGTGAATCATCGAATGGATAAAGGAAAGGGAGTCATGGGATCCAACGCTCGAAGATGGGCCGTTGACTTCTCCGACAATTCAACCTCTCCTTCCTCTCGCGACGTTCCTGATCCTCCCGCTTTCTCTCGTGCTTCCATTGATCAGGTACTCTTTTTTTGTTGACATTAATTTTAAAAATTAAGAACGCAATTTTCTGAAAAAAAAAAAAAAAGAGTTAAATTTCGTAGGACGATTCAACCCTCAGTCGCCAGAAGAAGGATGCTGAATCAAACTGGAAAGCACAGGTTCGCCTCTTTTTAACATTTTAGTTTTCAATTTTGGGTAATAATCTGGTTGCTAAGAACTTATTTACTTTAACTGTTGCTTATACTATGCTATTGGATCTGGATCAACATTCACTTTGAAATAGTATTGCATATTCTAACTGTGGAAGTAGTTTACGATTGAATTACTGTTTAAGAATTTGATAGTGCGTGGAAGTTATAGATCCTTTTTAAAAGAAAGTTTTACATTTTGGGGAACATGACAGAAAGCTTGGGAAGTAGCACAAGCCCCTTTCAAGAACTTGCTAATGATGGGGTTTATGATGTGGTTGGCTGGAAGTACAGTGCACCTGTTCAGCATTGCTATCACCTTCTCAGCTCTTTGGCAGCCTATCAGCGCCTTGCAAAGCGTTGGCAAGAGTAAGATTCAGATCCTTGAATTGAATCCTGTATGATGTAAAGCATGTGTTAGTTTAGTGCATGCTTTTAGCTGTGACTCTGGTTGCAGTTGCACCGTGATGCCAAAAATTGCGGGAAAAACCGCTGCAACGCAGATGTGGAGAGTATTGCTACAGTAATGTTGCACCTGCAATTGTGGTCGTCAGCTGCAATTTAAAACCATGGTTGTACGTGATGCCTATCTAACTACAATAACAGAAAACTTTTGTAACTACTGACTCTGATTAGAGCATTGTATTAGAATTCCATTATGTCTATTATTCCCCTCCTTCTCTTATGTGGATTGATAATTTGCTCCAGCCATGATAGGGTATATCAGTATCATTTTTATAATGCATTGTTCTGTTTGTGTACTGTATCCTTTTGTTTCACTTTCCTAATTCTTATGCATGTTGCTAATTATTAGCAGTAAGCCAGTAAATGTGCATATTGTTTTCGCTTAAAGGATTATCTATTCATCATATCATTTGATGATGGAAATGTTTGCAAGGAATAAATTTAACCAACTGAAGGCCATAGTAATTTATATCTGAAACTAGTAGACTGAGTTGTAGTTGGAAATGCGTTTGCTGAATATTTGACCCTATAGATCCTGTTCCCTATCTCTGGTGATTTGATATTTTGTTGTTTTATTTTCCCTTTTCTGGTCTTTCCTCAAACTTAACCAGTCATGGCCTAATGTAAAAGCCTTTATTAGAAGTCATTTTCTTCTGGAATTGATGATAATTCTCTTTTTTTTTTTTTTTCTTCTCATTACATTTCCATAATATTTTCTATTTTGGTCTAGGTTATGTGTTGAGCCATCTTAAAACGATAGCCTAAAAAGATAGGCATGCTATCTTTTCTCTGTTCAAGGTTTAATTATAGAAACTGATTCATTTCCTTGGACCCATTCTATTGTGTTTGTTAGAGTGCTGGTAATGAATTTTGTTAAATTATAAATTTGCTAGTTCCTTCATTCTTCTCCTCTCTTCTCTTCTCACATGCTTCTTGATTCTACAAATTAAGTCAGTTTTCCTTTTATAGGCTGAAACTGTTATCAGGATTAACTAAGTTATGCTTCCAAGTCTTTCTGTGGTGTCGATATTAGCATCATCAATATACAAAAACTGTAGATTGGATTTAAAAAAACAAAAGATGAAACGAAACAGATTCTATGAGGTTCTACATGCTCTTTTAAGTTCACTTTGTAAAACTGGATATTGATATTTTTTCAATTTAAAATGTGATTATTGATGTTGAAAATAGATCTATGATGATTGATACTCTCCTGATTCCAATCTTTTGTGATTTAGTTGCACCATGTTCATCGTTGTGATGCTATTCTATGTATTCAGTATTCTTTGTTCTGTGTGCCTATTATAACCTTGCTTCTGCTTATCTACAGGAAGTGGAATATTCAGGTGGGGGTCTTAATTTGAGTTGATGAGAAATCTCTTGTTCATCCTAGTGTGTTTTTGATGAAATTTAAATAGAGAAGGATGAGGCTTGCTTTGTTATTTACGATAAACGTAACATACTCTTGGAGTCACCTGGATTGGCCAAGGTTTGTAGGAGGCTATAGTAATCTGAATAATTAAGAAAAAAATGTTTCTCTTTTATCTTGTTTTTGGATAAACTTCTATTTTTGCCTAGGATTCCAATATTTGCATGTCAATTTTCTCTCATTTTCATTTTAATTTAGATATTATGAAGCATTGTAGTAATTGACTTGGTTTATAAGCTTGAGTACATTCATGGATATGGATACTCAGATGCTAAAAATCTCATATGACCTTGCGGGTTGTGATGCTTAGGTTAAAAAAAATTAAAACATGACAAGCTCGTGAGATTTTCCCGTGAGGTTGCATTTCTTTTGATTTATATTTCATCACGGCAGCATATATGATGTATCACAATCTTAGCATAGCTATAAATAAGACTGTTGTCTTGTATACTGAATGCTATAGAAGAGCTGATATTATTATAATATCTCCTCTCTTGTTTACATAAGCTTGAGGAGACAATCACCTAGTATCGGATCCAAAGTGCTTATGTCATTTGTTTATATATTTAAACTAACGAAAATTACTATCAAGTTGTCAATATTGCATCTGAATATTATTAGTTTATTACTTTTATTCCATTTGCTGATTTGCATATATGTAGTTCGTTAAATTTGATATTGATTATTATTATGATTAGAAGTATATATTGATGAGAGATATTTTTTAATAAAATAATGATCGGCTTAAAGTCAAATTGGGTAAGCTAATAAGAAAAACAAAATATCATCAAGATTCAAAAATCTCATCTCTTGTCCAAAAACATAACATGTCTCATCAAAACCCCTAAAGAAAATGCCTATTGAAAAAAAAAATGTATTCTAGATAGAAAAGAGAATACATGAGCTCATATTGATTAAAGAGTTAATAATCAAATTAGTTTTTGAAGTATAAGATATTTTTTAATTTCGTCTTTAAAATTTTTTAATCAAATTAGTTTTTCAAAAATTACGAAATAATCATATTTGTCCTTGAGTGACTTCATTAATAATTTTTGTCTAATAATTAATGACGTAGAATATTAAATGATAATATACATAATACCTAACATGTTCAATTGGATACTGACCAAATCTGTTTATGAAAACTATCAATTTAGTTGTTGGGTCATTGCGAATATAGTTTATATAATTAGAAAAAAGATACTAAATAAATTTTCATAAATATATCTAATCATCAAATATAATTAATTCATAATCTTTAAAAAACCAATTTAATTGCAAAATATTTTAGGGACAAATTTAAAAAATATCTCATCTTTCAGAAATTAATTTGACTATTAACTCATTCATTAAATGAATAGAAAACGTATCTCATGATAACCATCAACCTAATAGCATGTACTTCTCATGTGTGAATTACTGTCTTATTTCATATCACCCCTATGAGGAAAAGCAGTGTATCATACTTGTATATTAACCACAAAGACAAGTAGATCCCATAGTCATATCAAGTCATGAGGAGGTCTTGGATGCAATCAAAGGCTCTTGGCCAACAAAAACAAGTGCTATATATCTTAATATACTGATATCTCAATTTTATTTCTTCTTCACATCAAATCACACTCTTATTCTAGACCTGCTACTCTTTTCCTTAAACTTCAATCCATTCATGATTAAATCTGTTTGTTTTATTTTAATCCCATCCCTTTTTACAACGTCATTGAGGTTTGAATACAACACATCTCATCTTATGACTTAGAATAGTCAATGTGCTAAGTTCTCTTCCAAATGATTGGGAAGACTATGTTTGGAAAGAAGCATGTGATTGTCAACCAGAAACACAATGTTAGAATTATTTTCATGCACAACTTGTAAGATAAAAATATATCATGTAAACAATATTTAGAAGAAGATGCATACTCTACTCTTAAATTCTTTTTTTCTTGTTATCAAACTGAAAATATAAGCACAACACTAGCATGAAAATAATATGCCTATCATCATCACCACCAAAAAGAAATACATGTGCCAAACATAAAAAAGACAATTATCTAAACCATATTTAAGATTACATAAATAAATTTTGCTTTCTCAAAAATCAGAATCATTTTCCATAGAACAAAGAATGGCTTTACCACAACATAGCACCATGGGCACAACCTTTAAGTTTGGAGTAGTAGCTAACATCACAAATTCATCTCATTTTGTTGTATTCCACGCTCGACAAGTTGCAACATAAGGTTATCAGCCTCAACCAACTTTCCATCCGACATTAGTTTCTTGCTCACTTTCTGACACAACTTCAAATCAGGAATCAAATTACGACTGAACATTCTAGAAGCCACTCGATTTGCTGATAGAGGAAGCCCTTTAGTCAGATAGCTTTCAATGAGAACATGGCATGTATTAGCATCAAGGTTTGATGCTGTTCTCAAAACCTTTCCCAGAAGTTTCTCAGCCTCCTCGGGTTTCCCAAAAGCACAAAGCTTTTCAATTACTTGATTGTATAATGTTCTTAATGGCTTCCTAACAAGCATTTTTTCCAATAGTTTCAACATATCATCCACTTGCTCCCATTTACAATAATGGTGAATGACTGTCCTATATGTTACCGGAGTAGGATCCAAACCTTTGCACAGCATCTTCGTTATTAACTCAGCAGCCTCGTCCAATCTACCTATCCTCCCCAATGCATCAAACAATATTGTAAATGTGACAACATCAGGATGTTTGTTGATTAAGTACATGTCTTCTAGCACTGATAGAGCAGCTTCCAAGTCACCAATCTGACAAAAACCGTGAATTACAGTAGTAAAGTTTACGACATTGATGGCACAACCCTTATTCAGGCATTCATCTAAAAATCTTTTAGCTTTAACTACTTCCTGATTTTGACACAGAGACTGTATTAGCAGGTTAATTTCAACTGGAGTTGGAAAAAATCCCTTTCCAACCATTTTCCTAACCAAATCACAAGCTGCGGACAAGTTTCCTTCCCTACGAAAACCATGCATCACAACACTGTGACTTATGGCATTTGGCATCCACCAATGCTCCTCACTTACATTCAGCATCTCTCTTGCCTCTAACGATTTCCCATTGTGGCACAGGCCATTTAACAAAGCTGTGTATGAAACGGTATTTGGCTTGCACCCATGTTTGTACATCTGCTGCAGCATCTTTTTCGCTTCATCTATCTTTCCCATGCGACAAAATCCATCAATAATAGCAGTATATGTCACAACATCAGGAATACAACCCTTCGAGTACATCTCGTTCACTAAACTCTTTGTCTCGTCTATTTTGCCTTTCTTACTAAAGGAGTTAACTACTGCACTATACCCAACCTTATCAATGTGGAAGCCCTTGTCTTCTGCTTCTCTTAAGTAAGCCAAAGCATCATCTGCATGTCCATGCTTGGATAGCGTGTGAATAAGTGTATCATATGTAACCTGATCTGGAATTAATTCACTATTCACCACCATTTTCTCCATCAACAGCTTCACTTCTTCAATTTTTTTCTCCTTGCAGAGGAAAACCATCACAGTATAATAACTAACCTTGTCAGGGGGACATCCCTTGGATGCCATTTCCACAATAAGCTCCAATGCATCTTCAACCCGATTCAGATCACAGTAACCCTTGATCAAGCAATTATAAGTGACAACATTAGGTTTGATTCCAACCAGCTCCATTCGATTCAAGATTCTCAGTGCCTTCTCCAATTTGCTGCCCTTAACTAAAACATAGATAGCAATGTTACATATAGATAAATTAAGTTCAATTCCAGCTTTCTGCATCACGGTCAAAACTTGCATGGCATGCCTCAACATGCCTGCTCGACTATAAGACACCATCACATAGCCAAAAGCTTTAGAGGAACATTTGATTCCACGACGCAACATAAGCTTAAGAATCCGCTTAGCACCCTGGCACAATTTAGTCTTGCTAAGCACATCTAACAATGTATAGTAGACAATAGCATCGTGTTTGTAGCGCCACTGCCGATCAGCCCAATAGAAGAAATTCAAAGCAATTCGTTCATCTTCTTGAGAGCGTAAGACAGCACAAACATGTGGGGGCTTCAATTTTCTCAACAAGTACCTCAAATATCCTTCAAGTGTAGGGTTCCAAGCTGACCTATATGTAATCAACCTACAAACTTCCTTAACCAAAGGATGCCTGATTTCATGTTCATCAATTTCAACCCTTTTATAGGCTGAAACTGTTATCAGGATTAACTAAGTTATGCTTCCAAGTCTTTCTGTGGTGTCGATATTAGCATCATCAATATACAAAAACTGTAGATTGGATTTAAAAAAACAAAAGATGAAACGAAACAGATTCTATGAGGTTCTACATGCTCTTTTAAGTTCACTTTGTAAAACTGGATATTGATATTTTTTCAATTTAAAATGTGATTATTGATGTTATGTGATTTAGTTGCACCATGTTCATCGTTGTGATGCTATTCTATGTATTCAGTATTCTTTGTTCTGTGTGCCTATTATAACCTTGCTTCTGCTTATCTACAGGAAGTGGAATATTCAGGTGGGGGTCTTAATTTGAGTTGATGAGAAATCTCTTGTTCATCCTAGTGTGTTTTTGATGAAATTTAAATAGAGAAGGATGAGGCTTGCTTTGTTATTTACGATAAACGTAACATACTCTTGGAGTCACCTGGATTGGCCAAGGTTTGTAGGAGGCTATAGTAATCTGAATAATTAAGAAAAAAATGTTTCTCTTTTATCTTGTTTTTGGATAAACTTCTATTTTTGCCTAGGATTCCAATATTTGCATGTCAATTTTCTCTCATTTTCATTTTAATTTAGATATTATGAAGCATTGTAGTAATTGACTTGGTTTATAAGCTTGAGTACATTCATGGATATGGATACTCAGATGCTAAAAATCTCATATGACCTTGCGGGTTGTGATGCTTAGGTTAAAAAAAATTAAAACATGACAAGCTCGTGAGATTTTCCCGTGAGGTTGCATTTCTTTTGATTTATATTTCATCACGGCAGCATATATGATGTATCACAATCTTAGCATAGCTATAAATAAGACTGTTGTCTTGTATACTGAATGCTATAGAAGAGCTGATATTATTATAATATCTCCTCTCTTGTTTACATAAGCTTGAGGAGACAATCACCTAGTATCGGATCCAAAGTGCTTATGTCATTTGTTTATATATTTAAACTAACGAAAATTACTATCAAGTTGTCAATATTGCATCTGAATATTATTAGTTTATTACTTTTATTCCATTTGCTGATTTGCATATATGTAGTTCGTTAAATTTGATATTGATTATTATTATGATTAGAAGTATATATTGATGAGAGATATTTTTTAATAAAATAATGATCGGCTTAAAGTCAAATTGGGTAAGCTAATAAGAAAAACAAAATATCATCAAGATTCAAAAATCTCATCTCTTGTCCAAAAACATAACATGTCTCATCAAAACCCCTAAAGAAAATGCCTATTGAAAAAAAAAATGTATTCTAGATAGAAAAGAGAATACATGAGCTCATATTGATTAAAGAGTTAATAATCAAATTAGTTTTTGAAGTATAAGATATTTTTTAATTTCGTCTTTAAAATTTTTTAATCAAATTAGTTTTTCAAAAATTACGAAATAATCATATTTGTCCTTGAGTGACTTCATTAATAATTTTTGTCTAATAATTAATGACGTAGAATATTAAATGATAATATACATAATACCTAACATGTTCAATTGGATACTGACCAAATCTGTTTATGAAAACTATCAATTTAGTTGTTGGGTCATTGCGAATATAGTTTATATAATTAGAAAAAAGATACTAAATAAATTTTCATAAATATATCTAATCATCAAATATAATTAATTCATAATCTTTAAAAAACCAATTTAATTGCAAAATATTTTAGGGACAAATTTAAAAAATATCTCATCTTTCAGAAATTAATTTGACTATTAACTCATTCATTAAATGAATAGAAAACGTATCTCATGATAACCATCAACCTAATAGCATGTACTTCTCATGTGTGAATTACTGTCTTATTTCATATCACCCCTATGAGGAAAAGCAGTGTATCATACTTGTATATTAACCACAAAGACAAGTAGATCCCATAGTCATATCAAGTCATGAGGAGGTCTTGGATGCAATCAAAGGCTCTTGGCCAACAAAAACAAGTGCTATATATCTTAATATACTGATATCTCAATTTTATTTCTTCTTCACATCAAATCACACTCTTATTCTAGACCTGCTACTCTTTTCCTTAAACTTCAATCCATTCATGATTAAATCTGTTTGTTTTATTTTAATCCCATCCCTTTTTACAACGTCATTGAGGTTTGAATACAACACATCTCATCTTATGACTTAGAATAGTCAATGTGCTAAGTTCTCTTCCAAATGATTGGGAAGACTATGTTTGGAAAGAAGCATGTGATTGTCAACCAGAAACACAATGTTAGAATTATTTTCATGCACAACTTGTAAGATAAAAATATATCATGTAAACAATATTTAGAAGAAGATGCATACTCTACTCTTAAATTCTTTTTTTCTTGTTATCAAACTGAAAATATAAGCACAACACTAGCATGAAAATAATATGCCTATCATCATCACCACCAAAAAGAAATACATGTGCCAAACATAAAAAAGACAATTATCTAAACCATATTTAAGATTACATAAATAAATTTTGCTTTCTCAAAAATCAGAATCATTTTCCATAGAACAAAGAATGGCTTTACCACAACATAGCACCATGGGCACAACCTTTAAGTTTGGAGTAGTAGCTAACATCACAAATTCATCTCATTTTGTTGTATTCCACGCTCGACAAGTTGCAACATAAGGTTATCAGCCTCAACCAACTTTCCATCCGACATTAGTTTCTTGCTCACTTTCTGACACAACTTCAAATCAGGAATCAAATTACGACTGAACATTCTAGAAGCCACTCGATTTGCTGATAGAGGAAGCCCTTTAGTCAGATAGCTTTCAATGAGAACATGGCATGTATTAGCATCAAGGTTTGATGCTGTTCTCAAAACCTTTCCCAGAAGTTTCTCAGCCTCCTCGGGTTTCCCAAAAGCACAAAGCTTTTCAATTACTTGATTGTATAATGTTCTTAATGGCTTCCTAACAAGCATTTTTTCCAATAGTTTCAACATATCATCCACTTGCTCCCATTTACAATAATGGTGAATGACTGTCCTATATGTTACCGGAGTAGGATCCAAACCTTTGCACAGCATCTTCGTTATTAACTCAGCAGCCTCGTCCAATCTACCTATCCTCCCCAATGCATCAAACAATATTGTAAATGTGACAACATCAGGATGTTTGTTGATTAAGTACATGTCTTCTAGCACTGATAGAGCAGCTTCCAAGTCACCAATCTGACAAAAACCGTGAATTACAGTAGTAAAGTTTACGACATTGATGGCACAACCCTTATTCAGGCATTCATCTAAAAATCTTTTAGCTTTAACTACTTCCTGATTTTGACACAGAGACTGTATTAGCAGGTTAATTTCAACTGGAGTTGGAAAAAATCCCTTTCCAACCATTTTCCTAACCAAATCACAAGCTGCGGACAAGTTTCCTTCCCTACGAAAACCATGCATCACAACACTGTGACTTATGGCATTTGGCATCCACCAATGCTCCTCACTTACATTCAGCATCTCTCTTGCCTCTAACGATTTCCCATTGTGGCACAGGCCATTTAACAAAGCTGTGTATGAAACGGTATTTGGCTTGCACCCATGTTTGTACATCTGCTGCAGCATCTTTTTCGCTTCATCTATCTTTCCCATGCGACAAAATCCATCAATAATAGCAGTATATGTCACAACATCAGGAATACAACCCTTCGAGTACATCTCGTTCACTAAACTCTTTGTCTCGTCTATTTTGCCTTTCTTACTAAAGGAGTTAACTACTGCACTATACCCAACCTTATCAATGTGGAAGCCCTTGTCTTCTGCTTCTCTTAAGTAAGCCAAAGCATCATCTGCATGTCCATGCTTGGATAGCGTGTGAATAAGTGTATCATATGTAACCTGATCTGGAATTAATTCACTATTCACCACCATTTTCTCCATCAACAGCTTCACTTCTTCAATTTTTTTCTCCTTGCAGAGGAAAACCATCACAGTATAATAACTAACCTTGTCAGGGGGACATCCCTTGGATGCCATTTCCACAATAAGCTCCAATGCATCTTCAACCCGATTCAGATCACAGTAACCCTTGATCAAGCAATTATAAGTGACAACATTAGGTTTGATTCCAACCAGCTCCATTCGATTCAAGATTCTCAGTGCCTTCTCCAATTTGCTGCCCTTAACTAAAACATAGATAGCAATGTTACATATAGATAAATTAAGTTCAATTCCAGCTTTCTGCATCACGGTCAAAACTTGCATGGCATGCCTCAACATGCCTGCTCGACTATAAGACACCATCACATAGCCATAAGCTTAAGAATCCGCTTAGCACCCTGGCACAATTTAGTCTTGCTAAGCACATCTAACAATGTATAGTAGACAATAGCATCGTGTTTGTAGCGCCACTGCCGATCAGCCCAATAGAAGAAATTCAAAGCAATTCGTTCATCTTCTTGAGAGCGTAAGACAGCACAAACATGTGGGGGCTTCAATTTTCTCAACAAGTACCTCAAATATCCTTCAAGTGTAGGGTTCCAAGCTGACCTATATGTAATCAACCTACAAACTTCCTTAACCAAAGGATGCCTGATTTCATGTTCATCAATTTCAACTCTGCCAATACTCTCTCCATAAGCATAATTATCATTGCTATTAGAGGAGGTCATAAACTCAAGACCCTCATCATCACCATCACTAGAACCTTTTCCATCACCATCTTTTTCCTCTTTATCATCACTCAGTGTATCAATACTATCAAAATTGAAGTTCTGACCATTATCATCGGTAGTAACACGCAATTGCCCTGGAAACCTAAAACTATGATTTTCACGTTTACCACCTTGAGCCCCAGAACCAGAAACAGAACTTTTTGCAGGCAATGATGAAGAGCACAGATTCAGATCAACACAAGATAATGAATAATCATAGAAATAGCTCAAGAATCTATATTGTAAACCCTTTCGCAATGGATTCAAGCTCAGTGCCATAAGGTGCAGGAAGGCAATGTTTTTCACAACATGAAGAATACAAAAGGAACTTTGATTCAATTATGAAGAAGTGCAGGTACCTGCATTTTTCAAATTGAGAAGGATTTGTTGGTGCGATTCACAATTAATGGAAGCTTTGGATGAAATAGAGAGAGGAATCGAAGATGGAATATGCGCCATGCGACTGTGGTATCGTCTTTTTGCACTGGGCCTCACCGCTCATGATGACACCTAAACAACATTGTTGATTGCTGGGATTTTGAATTACATCCCTCTAAAATCAGCTGCAAATTTTAGAACAATAGTCACAGTATCTCAATAACATTTGAACAATAGTCACTTAGTTGGTACTCGATACTACTACAATAGTATCTTAATTTAATACAATAAGAAAAACAAACCATAAATTATGTCCATGGAGTAATTTCGAAATCTAGGTATCTATCTTCATGTGATGTTCTTGGGATGATGGTGTTTCTGATGAAACCATCTTAAAATCCCATAGAAGAAAAGAATTCAATCAACTAAGTAACCAATAGCAAAACAAACCAGCATCATTACAGAAACAATGATCAACAATCAACCAAATTCATAATCAATGAAACCAATTCATAAACCAATTCAACAATTAATAAAACCACTGCATATTCAACAATTAAACCCAAGGTTTTGAAAACCGAACCAATCATAAACCGATCTAGTCACTAATTTACTGATTTACTGGTCTAACCGGTTCAATTGTGGTCCAACCGAAAAAATCGTTTTATAATAAAATAATAAATAAATTATAAATAAACACTTTAAAATATAATTATAGTAATATAAACTTTAAAATATCATCTAAATTTAAAAAATGCATGAAATGTCACCAACTAAAATCTTAAGGTCTTAGAAAAAGTATAAACTCCAAATATGAAATGCCAACATAAAATCATCAATCATCATAAATTGATTTTTTACTTGTGCAGAAAAATCAAAAGATGCAGCATAAAAACTACTACTATCACTACTTTGATATAAATCAGCATCAATATCACCTAATAAAATACACATATTATCATTATGTTAAAAACAGTGCTGACAAGAATTGAAGGAGTACTATATTGTTATACATAGAGCCCATTCAATAACAATTAATATTAGTAAGCACTAACTTACCGGTCTTACAATTTACAAAGACTGAAAGACATACATTCTAATTGGATGAAAGTGTTTCTCATTCCATAGCAATTACACTCATGAACAAAAACCACCTCAGAAGAACAAAAAATGGAGTTATCTTACCCTAATAAGTCAGTACTTAGGCTAATACTTCTTAGCATTCTCAACAGTGCCATAAATCAAAACCAAAACAAGTGGATTTGCCCCCTCCAAAATGGGTGTGTAACTTGAACACGAACGCAATGTCGGCGTCCTTAACATCATAGATTCTAGCAAGCTTCTCCTTAAGCTCATCCTTCATATTTCAAACAGAACAAATTAAAAACCCTAAACACCATAATTGTCCAACCAATAATTACCAGACAAAAATCAATTAAATCTAAAGTTTTCAGCTCACAAACAGTAATAATGTTCTCATAATTGTCCAGCCAATAATACTCAGAATTGAATTTAATTGATAATACCTGCTTCTTTTCTATTTCTTTGATTTTTTATTTTTGATTCGTGAGAAGCAAGAAATTAGGGTTAGTTTCAAAATCCAACATTAAAACTAAAGGAAATAACATAAACTTGCAATCGATTTACCAGGACATGGACAGCAACTCGCACAGACTTGAAGCTCTGCTTTTTATATCTGCTTCCTATTGAATTACCGAAATCTACAATTGAAGAAAATATTATTAAACAGCAACTTTATTTTTAACCTGTTGAATTACCCAAAAAAATCACAAACACAGCATAGAAATAGTACACAAACACAGCAGAGCATCCAGTGCTAATCAAGAATCAAAAAATCATTCAACAAAAACACAAAACATTCAATAATCATTCAATAATTTCTGAACAGAGCATTAAAAAAAAAAGAATTTAGGAGAGGGTTTGGTGCAGAAAAAACTTTTTTCCCTCAATTTTTCGAAGTACTTTCTTCAACCCAGTAACAAGTAACAACAACAAAGTTCACAACTTAACTAACAATAATTATTCATAATTATTCAACAATTATTCAACAAAGTTCACAGTTCACAGTTCAGTTCACAGAAAAATAAAGAAATCACGGTTCACAGTTCACACTTCACAAAACTTCACAGTAACCATCGAACGGGCTTGAACAGATAACTAACAATAATTATAAAAAATTATTCAATTATAGTTGAAAAAAAATTACCTAGAAGCTAGAAGCCTTGAACAGAGCACGCAAGAGGGAAACACCGAGACAAGGAGTACCTTCGAACGGGCTTTCCAACGGGACAGTGGCTACGGTGGAACAGAGCTGGCGCCGGCGGGACCGTGGCTGCGCGACGGAGGCTTCCACGTTCGCACGGTGGCTGCACGATGGAGGGGAAGGAAGGTTGCGATGGCTGCTGCGCGATGGAGGGTAAGTGAGGAAGCAGGCAGTGGCTGTTCGAAGTTGGAAGTTCCGACGGCGGCGGTAGCAGGCGGTGGCTGCAACGAAGCGAGGGAGGAACAGGAGCTCGATGGGAGGAGCTCTGGACTGAGTGCGAGAGGCAGAGAGCGCGTTCTGGAGTCTAGAGTTTGGTTAGGGTTGGTTTGGAGTAGTGAAGTTTCTAAACGACGCAGTTTGCTTCCTAATTCAAAAAACCGGCCGGATTATGGTTTGATTCGACCGACCGGTTTCTGGTAAGTTTAACGGTTCAACGCGGTTTTTAAAATTGACGGTTTTAACATTTTACCAATCCGAACCGGTTTTTAAAATATTAATTAAACCATATTCATAATCAGCAAAACTCCTCCATATTCATATTCATAAATCAATTCAAAAATCAATTCAACCACTGTCATATTTATTTCTAATCAACTCATAAACCAATCAACAATAAAATTCACAGCAATAACATCAATGAATCAACATGGAAAAACTATAAAAAAAAAATTAAAATGCTCACATGATGTTGTAGAAGTAAAAGATGGACAATGAGCAGCAGTTCAGGTAGCAACAACCACGGAAGAGAGGCAAAGGAGGGACAGAGGCCCAGCACGGCGAGACGCGAGCACTCCCCATGAAGCACAGGAAGAGTAACAAGACGCGAAAAATGGAGCACACCAGACATTGGGTGTTGTGATGACAGAAGACAACGATACGCTGCATGGCTTCAGGAAGCATAGTTCTAGCACTCACCGGCAAGCATAGTTCTAGCACTCACCGGCAGAGGCTCGACGAGATGCTAGCGGCCGAGCATACAGCATAGACGGAGGAGAGAGGCGGGAGGCAACTTGTGAGCACACGATGCAGAGTATCCGGCGAGAGGCACAACGACGGCGACGAACAAAAATATATATAAAAAGATTATAAATATCAAAGTGCACCCGAAATGTTATTTGCCGTTAGTGAATTTGTAAAACTTAAGGTGTACTTTTGTCTTTCAAAATCAATATTTCGGATATACTTTTATATTTATGAACTTTGATATAGGATTTTGTCCATGCCAAACTCTTTCATATGTACTATTGTCCATTTACTCCTTACTTAAATGGACTAGTGAATTAACTATTAGACCAACTCAAATTGGTTGATGTAAAATTAATTTAGCATGTAAATGCTAATTAATACCGGCTAGAAAACTTGCCATATTTGCAAATTTCAAGTGAATTTTGCCTGCTTGCTGACACTATTTTTGTTGTTGAAATAGTATTTTATAGAAAAAAAAAAAAAAAAATGTTAAAAGACTAGCATAATTTATTATTTTTGACCAACAATTATCCAATTATATTTTAAAATATTAGGCTAAAAGTGTGTTATTGAATTACAAAACTAAAGAAATTAAAATGCTGGCGAAAAACTTTTTCTTTGTTTAAAATTTCATTACTACATAAGTAATATAATATCCGAATTCTTACATAATGCATTGTCTAATATGAGGTCAACTCTTATATCCAATTATTTTCAGTGATTTTGATTTGATTTCTACAAAATGACCCAGTAAAAAAATAATGCCGGATTCAACTCATCCCAACCCCAGCACGTACACCTCTACATCTCTATTCGGGTAAAATCAAGTTTCAGATTATGGTGCTTGCAAAACAGGACTCGAGTCGATTTTATTGCTATTGCTGTTGCTGCTCATATATCTGCATATAAGCTTCTTAAAGTGCAACCAAATGAGGAAGTGTTTCTGAGACGTGCAAATCCTGCATCTCGTACCTATTTTATTTTTTTAAAGGAAAGAAAAGAAATAAAATTAAGATATTAATTCCTAGTATTGAAACAGAAATTCAGATTGATGAATTTGAGTTCTAAAGGATAAATAGACTGATGAATGTTCTGTCTCTAGCCAAGAAACAAAACTTACCATAGTTCTTCTGATTTGCGTTGAACAAATACCCTGTAGAAACCTTCACCAGGTTTGCCATCATGGACGACATTGGCAATTAACCATATATGGATCGCAATTTCTCATTTTCTTTCGGCGTTGGCAAGGGAATGTAGTCCTTCAACTCCAGGTTCTTAACAGGAAAGTTGACTGAAACGAGAATTCTTATTATGAACTTGGAATAAGCAAGCTGGCATCAACTAGAACAAAATTACAGCAAGTAAATTCTTACCTAAAGTGGGATTTTTCTCCACAAAAAAATCGTTCTTAGTAAATCGACGAATGTGAATAATGATATATTTAGGCAATTTGGTAACCCGATACCGCATTCTTACTATGTGAGGTCGAACCACCTCTGTAACAGTCACCCCCATCAAACTTCTTTAGAATGTTAAAGAGAGGAACCTATATAGCAAACTTTGTTAGCATAAGAGACAGTGCTTGAGAACCCGGTCAATGAAAACGGGAGAACATAAGTTACATAACATAAACTGTAGCTGTATTACCGCATAAGCAAAATCTTCTTTAGGTAAATATCATAAACTGCTTCTTCCATTTACTTTTTTTAAGGGAAAAATTTTCTGGTCTCCCTTGAATGGTGTAGTGAAATTCTTCGTTACCCCCTTCTTTGTCCAGGTAAATGGTTGCTTTAGAAGGAAGGTTAAATTTTGCCAAACCTCAGGGGAGATGAGTGTAATTTACACCTTGTTTTCAAAAAAAAATGTTAATAAGCAACAAGCTACAAGGTTTCACACTATCCTTGTAACAGTGTAACCATAACATTCCTTTCCCCATTCTTGTATATGTCTCCCAGCAAGAGAGTTATGATTCAAACTACAACCACCTAAATGTAAATTATTTTCATGACAATATTTCATTGCACAAAGCAAAGTAAGCGAGTTAAGTGAAGCAGTACCTGGGGTATTATATTTTTCTCCATCACATATTTGAAAAGTGGAGGCGGTGGCAAATCCAATCCTAGCATTAGAAATGGCATCTTGGAAGTTTCTTTGACGAATGCATCTCTCTCTATAGCACACTACAAGAAAACACGTCTTTTGCCACGCTTTTAAAGCGTGGCGAAAAGCTCAAAAAAGCGTGACGATAGCTTTTCGCCACGCTTTTTGAGCTATCGCCACGCTTTTGAAAGGGTGACCTATCAAAGGGTGGCGGTTGCTCTATCGCCACGCTTTTTGCAACCTATTGCCACGCTTTTTCTTTTGCCACGCTTTTTACAACTGGCCACCCATTAAAACGTGGCCGTATGCGAGAGATATGGCCACGCTTTAAAAGCGTGGTGATAGGAAGAGATACGGCCACGCTTTTGAAGCGTGGCGATAGGGAGAGATACGGCCACGCTTTTGAAGCGTGGCGATAGAGAGGTGTACAGCCACGCTTTAAAAGCGTCGCGAAAGCCTTGTTAAATTAAAAAAAAATCTTTTCCTTACTTGATCTTCATTACTACACTATAAATTTTCAATCCTCTTTTATTACCAAACCTACAAAATTACAATTGAAGATGAAAATGAAGCAAAATTACATGATTTAAAACTGGAAAAAAAAAAGATAGATCATCATGACACTAGTTCTTCTTGGCTTCTAATGCAATTGTATGAACTCTTTCAACATCAATCCAAGCCTCTGCAGCCTGCAGAACCAGATCCAAATCTTCTTCATAAAAAACAAAAGGCATAATAAAAAAGTACACAATCGGTGAGTGGCAACAAATAAAACAATGACTACTTCATCAACCAGAAAAAACTAGAACACCACTTTAAAACACTTGTAGATATGTTAATCAATAGTTACACATTAACACGAGCAATAATTTTAGACTGGAATCGGTTCTAACTACTTTTGCATTGACTGGTTAATGGAATTTTTTATTTATATTCTAGGAAAAAAAACTAGTGCAAATATTTACTCCTTAAGTATTTAGCTTTGTCCTATGATGTTTGAATGAGGAGTAAATAGCAATTGTTTATTAAACAGAAGCAATTGTTTATTAAACAGCAGCAGTAAATAGCATGTCCCAGGTTCAAGCAAGCAGCAAACAGAATTCATGACTTAACCAGTTCCACAAACTGAAATCATTGCAGTTCATATAATATGGACAAAGCAACAAGCAGAGCAGCACTCAGCAACAACAAACCAAGAAAAATTAATGAAACAGTAACACTTTCACAGCATCTATTTTGGACAATGAAAAAAAATACAATAAACAGCAATCACAACTCACAAGTCCAGAATTCAACACCAAAACAGCACAATAAACAAGTTCATCCAGGGCAACATTCAGAGGAAAGACAAATTCATTCCGAACAGCAGCAGTAAACAAAACAAAACCTACATCCACTAACTAGTCCAGATTCTCTAACCACCTAATTCAACTAAACTAAATTAGTTGAACTAAACAAGCTAAACAGAATGAGCTAAACCAGGGTGGCGGCCTAGTGGTAGCGCTGGGGTAGCGACAGTGGCAGAGGGTGGGTGCACAGTAAAACAGGGTCTAGTAGTGGCTCTGGGCTCGTGGAGAAACACTGGACATCGGGCAACCATCATTGTAAAGATTAAAATGCAAATCAGAAGACATCAAACAAAAATATCCTGAGTTCACCTCAGCAATAGTTAGTCTTCCAAACTGACGACATTTCTTGGATTCAATATTCACAAATTGCTTAAAGACTCAAACCCATAAAAGAATTGCTGCATTTATAATCTAAAGAGAGAAAATTACAATATTGGGCCTACCCAAAAGCTTCAACCTATTTGAATTCTTTTGGAATGTATCTTCTAGCTTTCTCTGCCTTCACAAGATGGAGTTAATACAAGGCACTGATAAACAAAGAAAAAGAACAGTTAATGAAAGAAACAATTCCCATTTCCCACAAATTAAAGTTGAACATACATAAACAACACTTAGAGAAAGATTCATTGTTACAATTTTGCAGACTTAATGAATTACCTTCCTCTAAATACCCATGTGATGTCTTTTAAAGCCACCAAAGTTGTTTCTAACATGTCAAGGCCAGCCTGGTTTGCAAAGATGAACACCGGCACCGACTACGATCCAGACAAAGAATCATATATATCTTAAAATTAAAGGCTTTCATGGAAATGATGAACTCTACTATGAACAAAACATCTGCCATACCTTCAAAGAACAGCACAAAATGGCATCCTGATGATGCCACAAATGTTTAAGCACTGACTCACTAATGAGAGAATCAGATCTCAGCAACTCTGGCCCCAAATAATAACTGTTATTAGAAGAAAAAAGAACAAAGACACAACTCAAAATAAGAAAGAATCATCAACAGAAGCAATTGTTTATTAAACAGTAGCAGTAAATAGCATGTTTCCGAGGTTCAAGCAAGCAGCAAACAGAATTCATGACTTAACCAGTTCCACAAACTGAAATCATTGCAGTTCATATAATATGGACAAAGCAACAAGCAGAGCAGCACTCAGCAACAACAAACCAAGAAAAATTAATGAAACAGTAACACTTTCACAGCATCTATTTTGGACAATGAAAAAAAATACAATAAACAGCAATCACAACTCACAAGTCCAGAATTCAACACCAAAACAGCACAATAAACAAGTTCATCCAGGGCAACATTCAGAGGAAAGACAAATTCATTCCGAACAGCAGCAGTAAACAAAACAAAACCTACATCCACTAACTAGTCCAGATTCTCTAACCACCTAATTCAACTAAACTAAATTAGTTGAACTAAACAAGCTAAACAGAATGAGCTAAACCAGGGTGGCGGCCTAGTGGTAGCGCTGGGGTAGCGACAGTGGCAGAGGGTGGGTGCACAGTAAAACAGGGTCTAGTAGTGGCTCTGGGCTCGTGGAGAAACACTGGACATCGGGCAACCATCATTGTAAAGATTAAAATGCAAATCAGAAGACATCAAACAAAAATATCCTGAGTTCACCTCAGCAATAGTTAGTCTTCCAAACTGACGACATTTCTTGGATTCAATATTCACAAATTGCTTAAAGACTCAAACCCATAAAAGAATTGCTGCATTTATAATCTAAAGAGAGAAAATTACAATATTGGGCCTACCCAAAAGCTTCAACCTATTTGAATTCTTTTGGAATGTATCTTCTAGCTTTCTCTGCCTTCACAAGATGGAGTTAATAGAAGCGTGGCGATAGGGAGAGATACGGCCACGCTTTTGAAGCGTGGCGATAGAGAGGTGTACAGCCACGCTTTAAAAGCGTGGCGAAAGCCTTGTTAAATTAAAAAAAAATCTTTTCCTTACTTGATCTTCATTACTACACTATAAATTTTCAATCCTTTTTTATTACCAAACCTACAAAATTACAATTGAAGATGAAAATGAAGCAAAATTACATGATTTAAAACTGGAAAAAAAAAAGATAGATCATCATGACACTAGTTCTTCTTGGCTTCTAATGCAATTGTATGAACTCTTTCAACATCAATCCAAGCCTCTGCAGCCTGCAGAACCAGATCCAAATCTTAGCAGAGAAAAACAAAGAAAAGAGGCAGAGAAAGGAACAATGTATTCTCACCATACATTTTCAAGCTCCTTCATCACATAGTTTTGGCTTATCTTCTGGGGGCAAACCAGCTCCTTTGCCTTCCAATGAACCAACAAAGAGGCTTGAGACTCCCAAAGCCAATCCAAGAAAGTCTCTGCGTGAACTGCTATTAACCATAGCAGCACATTCAGTTGTATCTGAGGCCTTTTCTTTTACCACCGATCTTTGGTATTGCAGAACCAAGCATCGAAGCCTGTCAGCAGCAATGCCTTGAGGATTGCAGCCCAAACTTTTACAAGTAGAACCTACCCCAAAAAAAAATTACATACTTTAGAAAACAATTGTGACAGTTAAACCCATGAGAATAATTTCTATGCACCAACACTTTAAAAGCAATTTGAAACTTTCAGCCAATAGAAATTCAAAAAGGTATGAAGTCATGGTGGATAGTTATGATGATTTGGCACTTTCTTGAATTTAAGTGAATCCTAAATGAATAGTGAAATTGAAGAATGGAAGCTGAGGGCAGTGATAATAGTTGAGAAAATTTCAATTTCGCAGAAACAGAAGTGGATTACAAAGTCACAATGAATTCACCTTTACTATCCTGTAAATACAATGCATGAACTCATTAACTCAACAATAATTCGTTATTACTTTCCTCTTAGAAAAAAATAACTTTTTGGCACCACTATCATTCATCTAAGAACATGACACAACAGATTATTGAGTTAAACAATAATTAGTAGTGCTCCTCAAACTAAAACCTATACAAGAGTGGAAGCAATAACAATCTGAGGTTGCGAACAAAACAGAAACAAGAAGCAATGACAATGTAACATTGTTTGAGTTGTGAAATGAAGAAAACAATTGGAAATTTAAGGAAGCAGCACATAGAATAGATAGATTCTATTATCAGGAAAGAATAGCTTAGATACTAATAATGCTTTGATTTCCCAAAATTTATTTGAAGAATTTCTCTTTAAAAATAACTGACATTTGAGAAAGGTGCTGACTAACATTAGTAGAAACAGGAGATGCAATGCAATTACATCAAATATCAAAGCATTATTAGCAATTTACAACAACCATTTGTAATGTCTTAGCAGAGAAAAACAAAGAAAGGAGGCAGAGAAAGGAACAATGTATTCTCCTCAAACTAAAACCTATACAAGAGTGGAAGCAATAACAATCTGAGGTTGTGAACAAAACAGAAACAAGAAGCAATGACAATGTAACATTGTTTGAGTTGTGAAATGAAGAAAACAATTGGAAATTTAAGGAAGCAGCACATAGAATAGATACCTAGTGGAAGAAGTAGAGAGGAGAGAGAAGCAGCCATTGTTGGCATATCATATCCAAGGTCGAAGGTTGTAATATTATATGTCATTTGATGTGGATAAACCAAATCCACTTAAACACATCACCTGTCAGAAACTGTCCTTTTATCTTTTTCTTTTTCTTTTTTTTCTTTTTCCTTTTCCTCCCCTATAGATAACATAAAATCTTAATCCTTAATAAATCTTGTAGTAGTATAAAATAATTTATACCACTCAAATCTTTTATTTAATATGCAAAGAATAGAATCATCAACAGAAGCAGTTGTTTATTAAACAGCAGCAATAAAAAGCATGTTTCCCAGGTTCAAGCAAGCAGCAAACAGAATTCATATGACTTAACCAGTTCCACAAACTGAAATCATTGCAGTTCATATAATATGGACCAAGCAACAAGCAGAGCAGCACTCAGCAACAACAAACCAAGAAAAATTAATGAAACAGTAACACTTTCACAGCATCTATTTTGGACAATGAAAAAAAATACAATAAACAGCAATCACAAGTCCAGAATTCAACACCAAAACAGCACAATAAACAAGTTCATCCAGGGCAACATTCAGAGGAAATAAAAAATCTAAAATAAAGTGAATTGATAACACTAGACATCGGGTAACCATCATTGTAAAGATTAAAATGCAAATCAGAAGACATACCTTTACAGATTCATATATATCTTCAAACAACAAGCTAAGATCACACTAACCCGGTTTTGATATCTTTCAATACAATATTTATTAGGTTTCGAGAACTTTAGCTAATCTGTTTATTAGCTAATGAAGCTACCGAATTCATATATACAAAAAATTTCTTAGGGCAAGAAAAAAAAAGTAGGCTACAGTTTAGGGATTGTAAAAATATATGCGCTAAGATACACGTAGAAGAGGAACATCGCTGCCGTCAAGTAGAAGAGCACGTCTCTGACGAAGGATGCGGGGTCGAGGGAGAACGGAACGGCGTAGAAGGCGACGAATCCGACATCGAGGGCGGAGAGCAAGGTACCGGCGGAGAGGATGGCGCCGAATCGGTGCGGTACTGGCCAGAGCGGAGGGCAGCGAGGGAGGAAAAGACGTCGGGGGAGCCTGATACGACATCATTGGCTGCATGTGCGGCACAGACGCCGGAACAGCAACGCCACCGGCAGCAGAGGCGACGGCGGGAGCCATTGCAACCGCAGAGCTAACACCAGGAGGTGGAATCGACGGATTCTGGTAGACAAGGCTCGATGGAGTGGCGCCTCCGGATGGATTTGGCAGCGCGGAGAAGTGCAGTGCCTAAGGAGGCAGCGGCCGGAAGGAGGCAGCAGCCGGAAGGAGGGGGCGGCGGGAGGCATGAAGGGAGGTCCAGCGGAGATCTGAGGCATGAAGGGAAGTCCACAACGCGTGATATGAGTGTTTGGTCCATTGGCTGGGACTCGAGGCTTCTTGCTTGTGTTTATTCTGTGAGTTATATATTAGACTTATTATCTTGGTTTAATTCAATTATTATTAGTATGGAAATTTAATTTATAAATAATTTTAATGCTCTTCAACCAGGGAGTGGTGTGTTCTGGAATTGAGTTGTGACTAGAGGACGTGGACCAGTTTTTGTGACTTCTTTCAGTCCACTAATTATGATTATCACTGCTGCATTGGGTACCATCACATAGATTGTGTTTTAAATATTATTTTATAGCCAAGTCTCCGGTGGCTATGTCTATGGTAACTAGTGGTGACTAAAGTTACACTTTTAATTTAAAAGTGTAACATTTCACAAAGAAAAGCGTCACCTAATGGAAAAAAGTAAATTAGAAGATTTAAGAAAAGAAATAATTAAGTTATCAAAATTAATAGATCAAAAATTAATGATTTTAACTAATGTCAACTGTAATGACACCGAATTTTTAAAATCAATACAAAATGATTTTTCTCAAAATCTTTATTTTACTATAAGTTTTATTGAAGGACTTCAAAAACCTGAAAAAACTTATTTTTCACACGGAATTTCTAAAAAATGTTACCATGGAAATGATTCTCCACATCTATATCATACTTTTAACCCACAATTAAATTCTATAGTAGATATGCTTGAAGAAATATTAACATCCATAAAATTTCAAAACATAATTAACATAACAGATTTAAAAGTAAAACCACCACTAAAATTATGAATATTGAAGAAAAATTAGAAGAAGTTACAATGCTTTTTAAACAATTAAAAATGGCTCAAGAAAATAATATTATGGAACATGGTTTTCAAATAGAGGAAGAATTAGTAAATTCTGAAAATATAGAAAATGAAGAACACATTCTAGATTATTCAAGTGACGAAGAACCAGCTATTCCAATACAAGTAAAAAATGAAGCTGGAACATCTAAGGATAATCAATCTCAATTTAAATGGAAAAATTCCGCAAGGGGGTAACTCTCATTAAGGACTGAATTGTTACATTCACAAAATCAGTCTCCTTAATATTATTGAGTCCCACCTGAAATCATTTCATAATGGATTAGATAAATCCAATGAACAATGCAAATTTTATTGTTATAATAAATAAGCAAGACAAGGTATACCCATTCCAGGAAGGTAACTAGAACCATCAAGTGCCCTAGACCACTGCTTATTTTTGTCAAGTAGCTCAACATCCTTTGGAGTAAACCTGCAGGCAGAGAACCATATAAATGCACTTAGATGAGTTCTAGTATTTAATCTTAACTTAGAATTTATTATCACTAAATGAAGAAAGATTGGTATCATATAGAATAATCACTAAAAATTTAGTTTTAATATAATTCTTAATATTAGATAATTGAGGTTTAATCTATGATGCATGGATACTGACACGGACACGAGACACGACATGACACAACACGGGACATGCCGACACGTGAATTTTAAAATCTTATAACAGCATGCATCTGATATTGGATTATAACAACATGCATCTGATATTGGAATTTTTCATAGCATCAGTTTTGAACCTTCAGAATGGGAAACAAAAAACCTCCTCTTCCTTTATTAGTTTTTTCCCCGGCGGCCAATAGCCATTAGCCAATGCATCATAAATAGAAATCTGTTCTCAAATAATTGTGCATTGCAAGAGAGCCAAAATAAAACATATTAGACTAACCTTGGATTAAGGACATTACGAATGTCGTCCAATGAAGGATCATTAATTTCATATCCATCGGGTAGACAGTAGACTTTCTCAGTTTGGAGATTGATATAAACATGGTGTCCTGCTTCAAGACTGTGTGTATAGGCATGAGAATTTTTACCCCTGCCTTGGTAACACTTCCCACAAACTAAGCACGCATACACATTCAAATTTGACAGAGAGACAGAACAGAACTTCTCAAAGTCGAAATCCAAAACCTGCACAACATCATCATAGCTCAGAATCTCAGATATGATATGCATACAAAAGAATGATTTCCTATACAAAAGAACAGAATAAGCTGAATACCTGTCTATTAACCGTATCAAGGTAAGGACAGTCCTTCCAAGACTCAATTTGTCGACTGCGTCTTCCACCATATAATGGTTCGTTGGAATCATCGTCATTACTATCACTATCACCCAGCTCTTCATATCCATTCCATTTTTCTGGGACCCGTCATTCCTCCTCTCATTAGTAGAGAGCTTTCCCTTTCAATCATAATATTCCTCCTCATCGATGTCGGCATAATTATTGGCCAACCCAGACAGAGGGTTTGCAATGGAAGCAGCAGCAGAAGGAGGAGAAGACTCCTCATCCTTTCTCTGCCGTTTAGTCTCTGCATCAAGCTCTTCCTCCCCTAACCCCTTGTCAGTTTCCCTTTCCCTTTTTGAAGCCATGTTATGCTCAGTTCACCAATCCCCCTACCTGAGAAAAACTAAATATATCTTTACTAAAACGGGAGAAAATGTAAGGCCTATGCTATCTAATGTAATGATTTTAAAATAATTCTACATTAATAATTTCTATTCTATGTGAACATTTGTGTTATTGCATTCGAAAAATTCCAAATATTTCAGCACAACGCAAGACTTTTAACAGCGGATGTGTGCGAGTGAATACCTGATCAATATGATTAGGGTTTTGGGGTCCTAGGAGCTTCACTGTAGATTTGGAAAGTACCAGCTGCAGAACGATCGATCGATTCAGATCATTTTTAACAACTGTTCACGGTTCAACCAGTTTTCAGAACATTGATTAAACCAAATTCATAATAACAAAACTCCTGCATATTCATAAACCAATTCAGAAATCAATTCAACCACGGCCATATTTATTTCTAATCAACAATAAAATTCAGGAAGATGGACGACGAGCAGCAGTTCAGGCAGCAACAATCACGGAAAAGAGGCGAAGGCGCGACGAGACGCGAGCACTCACCAAGAAGCACAGTTGCAGGGAGAGAGGCAAGAGGCGAAAAATAGAGCACACCGCCCGCGGTTGGGTGTTGTGATGGCAAAAGACGACGATTTGTGCACGGCTGCAGGAAGCACAGCTCTAGCACTCACCGGCGGAGGCTCGGTGAGACGCTAGCGGCCGAGCACACAGCACAGACAGAGGAGAGAGGCGGGACGCGACTTGTGAGCACACGATGTGGGGTATCCGGCGAGAGCCGCGGCGAGCGTACGGTGGGGGTGAACCGATGTGAGCGGCCAGCGCTGCGCCACTGTGTGGTGTGCCGTTGTCAAAAGAACTTGGGATGAGGCGGGTTCAGAACCAGCCTAGGATTATTTTCCTAAACGTCAAACCTTCAGGGGTTTTAATTAAAAAATATTTGAACCGGTCCAAGTTTCTCAAACAAGCCGATTCATCAGTTTTTGCAAATTGATGAGAATCGGTTTGATTCAGTCAGATTTTGCAAGAACTGATGAACCAGCTGGTTTGAAAAACCCGGACCGGTTCGAAAATTTTTTAATTAAAACCCCGAAAGTTTTGACGTTTAGGAAATAAAACCCTAGTTCTGAAACTGCCTCACCCCAAATTCTTTTGACAACGGCACACCACAGAGGCATAGCGATGGCCGCTCACCTCGGTTCACCGCCACCACACGCTCGCTGCCGTCGCTGCGCCTCTCGCCGGATACTCCGCATCAAGTGCTCACGAGTTGCCTCCCGCCTCTCTCCTCCGTCTGTGCTGTGTGCTCGGCTGCTAGCGTCTCACCGAGCCTCCGCCAGTGAGTGCTAGAGCTGTGCTTCCTGCAGCCATGCAACGTATCATCGTCTTCTGCCATCACAACACTCAACGCCTGGTGTGCTCCGCTTTTCGCCTCTTACCTCTCTTCTGCAGCTCTGCTTCCTGGTGAGTGCTCGCGTCTCGTCACGCCGCGCCTCTGTCCCTCCCTTGCCTCTCTTCGGTGGTTTTGCTGCCTGAACTGCTGCTTGTTGTCCATCTTCTGCCTCTACAAGATCAGGTGAGCATTTAAATTTTTTTATAATTTTTTCACAGGTTGATTCATTGCTGTGAATTTTATTGTTGATTGGTTTATGAGTTGATTAGAAATAAATATAACAGTAGTTGAATTGAAATGTGGAATTAATTTCTGAATTGGTTTATGAATATGCAGGAGTTTTGTTGATTATGAATATGGTTTAATCGATGTTCTGAAAATCGGTTCGGACTGGCCGGTCAAACCGATTGAACCATAAACCGTTGTTAAAAATGGATCAGTCAGATGCCAAAACCGTCAATTTTAAAAAACGCCGTTGAACCCTCAAGTAAAATCAAGTTTCAGATTATGGTGCTTGCAAAACAGGACTCGTGTCGATTTTATTGCTCTTGTTGCTGCTCATATATCTGGATATAAGCTTCTTAAAGTGCAACCAAATGAGGAAGTATTTCTGAGACATGCAAATCCTGCATCTCGTACCTATTTTATTTTTTTTTAAAAAAAAAAGAAATAAAATTAAGATATTAATTCCTGTTATTGATACAGAAATTCAGATTGATGAATTTGAGTTCTAAAGGATAAATAGACTGATGAATGTTCTGTGTCTAGCCAAGAAACAAAACTTACCATAGTTCTTCTGATTTGCGTTGAACAAATACCCTGTAGAAACCTTCACCAGGTTCGCCATCATGGACGACATTAGCAATTAAATCATATTTGGATCGCAATTTCTCATTTTCTTTCGCGTTGGCAAGGGAATGTAGTCCTTCAACTCCAGGTTCTTAACAGGAAAGCTGACTGAAACAAGAATTCTTATTATGAACTTGGAATAAGCACGCTGGCATCAACTAGAACAAAATTACAGTAAGTAAATTCTTACCTAAAGTGGGATTTTTCTCCACAAAAAAATTGTTCTTGGTAAATCGACGCATGTGAATAATAAAATATTTAGGCAATTTAGTAACCCGATACCGCATTCTTGCTATGTGGGGACGAACCAACTCTGTAACAGTCCCCCCATCAAACTTCTTTAGAATGTTAAAGAGAGGAACCTATATAACAAACTTTGTTAGCATAAGAGACCGTGCTTGAGAACCCGGTCAATGAAAACGGGAGAACATAAGTTACATAACATAAGTTACATAACATAAGTTACATAAACGGGAGAAGCAGTTTATGATATTTTTAAGTAAATATCATAAACTGCTTCTTTCATTTACTTCTTTTAGGGGAAAATTTTTCTGGTCTCCCTTGAATGGTGTAGTGAAATTCTTCATTACCTCCTTTGTCCAGGTTATATTGACCTCGAAGGTTATTGTTATTATATCTACAGGAGTGTTTAGTGTATATATATATATATAATTCTTGTTTGTCTCCCAGCAACAGGGTTATGATTCAAACTACAACGACCTAAATGTAAATTATTTTCATGACAATATTTCAATGAACAAAGCAAAGTAAGCAAGTTAAGTGAAGCAGTACCTGGAGTATTATATTTTTCTCCATCACATCTTTGAAAAGTGGAGGCGGTGGCAAATCCAATCCTAGCATTAGAAATGCCATCTTGGAAGTTTCTTTGACGAATGCATCTCTCTCTGTAGCACCATCTGAATTTTTCTCATTCTTGTTTAGGTCCTCACAATTTTCTTTCTTATCGGTGATCCCTTTGTTAGGAATCTCTTTTACAACCTCAAGTTTGCCCTATTTAAAAATGAAATGCCACTTCAGTAGATATTTTTCTTTTTTAAAATGAAATATTTTTTCTTTGATATTTGAACATAGGTAAATAGTTGCAGCTAGCAGCAACATTCAACCGAAAGATAAGAAAATAAGAGCAATAAGAAAGTACCTGAAAGCAACCATAAATTATGCTGGTATTCTTCTTCGAAGATTTAAGATCTGCATGTAGTGTATTAAGAAGCCATGACATGAACTCAATTGGGTCAGATTGAGCTCCTATGTGAAACCGTTTCTTACTGGCTTTCATCACTGCCTGTAGAAACTCATGCGGGCTGACCTGTTGGCACAGATAAATACAGAGATAAGCATTAAATTATAAAAGTCACACATAGGTAATGAGTATGTCTAAAATAAACCTGTCCTTTAAAGTTTCATGGATGCCAGATCTTTCTCGTCAATTCGCCAAATCGATGAACAAGTGGGGATTTGCAGTGTTGATAGTTCTCAGGTATAAGGAAAAGATTCCGCAAGGGGGTAACTCTCATTAAGGACTGAATTGTTACATTCACAAAATCAGTCTCCTTAATATTATTGAGTCCCACCTGAAATCATTTCATAATGGATTAGATAAATCCAATGAACAATGCAAATTTTATTGTTATAATAAATAAGCAAGACAAGGTATACCCATTCCAGGAAGGTAACTAGAACCATCAAGTGCCCTAGACCACTGCTTATTTTTGTCAAGTAGCTCAACATCCTTTGGAGTAAACCTGCAGGCAGAGAACCATATAAATGCACTTAGATGAGTTCTAGTATTTAATCTTAACTAGAATTTATTATCACTAAATGAAGAAAGATTGGTATCATATAGAATAATCACTAAAAATTTAGTTTTAATATAATTCTTAATATTAGATAATTGAGGTTTAATCTATGATGCATGGATACTGACACGGACACGAGACACGACATGACACAACACGGGACATGCCGACACGTGAATTTTAAAATCTTATAACAACATGCATCTGATATTGGAATTTTTCATAGCATCAGTTTTGAACCTTCAGAACGGGAAACAAAAAACCTCCTCCTCCTTTTTTAGTTTTTTCCCCGGCGGCCAATAGCCATTAGCCAATGCATCATAAATAGAAATCTGTTCTCAAATAATTGTGCATTGCAAGAGAGCCAAAATAAAACATATTAGACTAACCTTGGATTAAGGACATTATGAATGTCATCCAATGAATGATCATTAATTTCATATCCATCGGGTAGACAGTAGACTTTCTCAGTTTGGAGATTGATATAAACATGGTGTCCTGCTTCAAGACTGTGTGTATAGGCATGAGAATTTTTACCCCTGCCTTGGTAACACTTCCCACAAACTAAGCACGCATACACATTCAAATTTGACAGAGAGACAGAACAGAACTTCTCAAAGTCGAAATCCAAAACCTGCACAACATCATCATAGCTCAGAATTTCAGATATGATATGCATACAAAAGAATGATTTCCTATACAAAAGAACAGAATAAGCTGAATACCTGTCTATTAACCGTATCAAGGTAAGGACAGTCCTTCCAAGACTCAATTTGTCGACTGCATCTTCCACCATATAATGGTTCGTTGGAATCATCGTGATCACTATCACTATCACCCAGCTCTTCATATCCATTCCCATTTTTCTGGGACCCGTCATTCCTCCTCTCATTAGTAGAAATCTTTCCCTTTCAATCATAATATTCCTCCTCATCGATGTCGGCATAATTATTGGCCAACCCAGACAGAGGGTTTGCAATGGAGCTCAACATCCTTTGGAGTAAACCTGCAGGCAGAGAACCATATAAATGCACTTAGATGAGTTCTAGTATTTAATCTTAACTTAGAATTTATTATCACTAGATGAAGAAAGTTTGGTATCATATAGAATAATCACTAAAAATTTAGTTTTAATATAATTCTTAATATTAGATAATTGAGGTTTAATCTATGATGCATGGATACTGACACGGACACGAGACACGACATGACACAACACGGGACACGCCGACACGTGAATTTTAAAATCTTATAACAGCATGCATCTGATATTGGAATTTTTCATAGCATCAGTTTTGAACCTTCAGAACGGGAAACAAAAAACCTCCTCCTCCTTTTTTAGTTTTTTCCCCGGCGGCCAATAGCCATTAGCCAATGCATCATAAATAGAAATCTGTTCTCAAATAATTGTGCATTGCAAGAGAGCCAAAATAAAACATATTAGACTAACCTTGGATTAAGGACATTATGAATGTCATCCAATGAATGATCATTAATTTCATATCCATCGGGTAGACAGTAGACTTTCTCAGTTTGGAGATTGATATAAACATGGTGTCCTGCTTCAAGGCTGTGTGTATAGGCATGAGAATTTTTACCCCTGCCTTGGTAATACTTCCCACAAACTAAGAACGCATACACATTCAAATTTGACAGAGAGACAGAACAGAACTTCTCAAAGTTGAAATCCAAAACCTGCACAACATCATCATAGCTCAGAATTTCAGATATGATATGCATACAAAAGAATGACTTCCTATACAAAAGAACAGGATAAGCTGAATACCTGTCTATTAACCGTATCAAGGTAAGGACAGTCCTTCCAAGACTCAATTTGTCGACTGCATCTTCCACCATATAATGGTTCGTTGGAATCATCGTCATCACTATCACTATCACCCAGCTCTTCATATCCATTCCCATTTTTCTGGGACCCGTCATTCCTCCTCTCATTAGTAGAAATCTTTCCCTTTCAATCATAATATTCCTCCTCATCGATGTCGGCATAATTATTGGCCAACCCAGACAGAGGGTTTGCAATGGAAGCAGCAGCAGAAGGAGGAGAAGACTCCTCATCCTTTCTCTGCCTTTTAGTCTCTGCATCAAGCTCTTCCTCCCCTAACCCCTCGTTAGTTTCCCTTTCCCTTTTTGAAGCCATATTATGTTCAGTTCACCAATCCCCCTACCTGAGAAAAACTAAATATATCTTTACTAAAACGGGAGAAAATGTAAGGCCTATGCTATCTAATGTAATGATTTTAGTATAATTCTACATCAATAATTTCTATTCTATGTGAACATTTGTGTTATTGCATTCGAAAAATTCCAAATATTTCAGCACAACGCAAGACTTTTAACAGCGGATGTGTGCGAGTGAATACCTGATCAATATGATTAGGGTTTTGGGGTCCTAGGAGCTTCACTGTAAATTTGGAAAGTACCAGCTTCAGAACGGTCAATCGATTCGGATCGACGGTGGCAACACAGAAGAGAAGCTTCTGGAGGCGCCACTATGACGACGAACGGCGGAGGGCGGCGGGTGGTTGTGTTATAGACTTTAGTGTCAATGGATTAGATACAAAATGACGAGAAACATTTTGACTGTGTGGTTGTCGGTTTTAAATGGGCCAAAATCAAAACAAGAGCCAGCGTTTTTGTTTGGTTCCTAGCAAATTAATTATAAAAAAAAGTGAATTAAAATGATGTTAAAGGCCAAGGAATGAAGATATCAATCTTACAAAAGCAATTTATTCAGTAATGAATCTTGAAGATTTAAAGCTAGCCAAAAAAGAATATGCTACATTGCCGATCCAAGAATTGATTGAACCCACAATATATAATTGGATGTGTCAAGCCTTCTATGTTAAAAAAAAAATCAGAACAAATCTGAGAAAAAAATAGATTGGTCATTAATTATAAACCCTTAAATACATTCTTGCAAGATGACAAATTTTCACTTGTCTATAATCAATGTCATCATCACCTCTCGTTTCAGCGATGCTAAAATTTTTAGCAAGTTTAGTCTTAAAGCTGGATTTTGCCAACTTGGTATTTATCATGAAAATAGATACAAAACAGGCTTTTGCATACCTGATGCACAATATCAATAGACTGTTATGCCATTTGGATTAAAGATAGTCCCATCATTATTTCAAAAGTCCATGATCAGAATTTTTATACCCACACTCTATTCAGCCCTCATCTACATAGATGACATTCTCCTGTTCTCAAAAGATAGTCCAGCTCATCAAACTCTCTTGGTCCAATTTGCTACCATTGTTGAGAAATATGAAATCATATTATCAACAAAAAAAAAGTCACATTGGACAGGCCGAAATTAAATTTTTGGGAACGACCTTTTGAGACAAATTTTTTCAACCAGGAGATCATATTTCCAAAGAACTGTTAAATTTTTCTGATGACAACCTGTCGACAAAACAAGTCCAACAGCTTTTAGGTATTGTGAACTACCGTGACTTTCTTCCATATGTGACAAGGCACACAAGTCAACTATCAAACGTGCTAAAAAAATAACCCCCACCTTAGGGTCCTGAGCAAACAGCAGCTATCAAGCATTTAAAGAAAGTTGCTCAAAACCCTCTTCCATTAAAATTCCCTAGCAAAAGACAATGCATTCTGAAAATGGACAACACATCATTTCCATCAATGTTGGATGCTAAAGGGAAGATACTTCACCTCTTAACAATGAACACCATCCATCCACCAACATTCTCTCTTTCGGACTGTCCTTAAGACCATCGTTTTTATAAAAGACCAGCAAACCCATTTTCTTTCTCGGTCAAGCCAACAAATCTAACTGAAGTCAAAACCCTAGCCCAACAATGTTTGTTTTATTGGTTACACAAACTTCTCTTTGTTATACAAATAACAGCCACTTCATTCTTGTTCTTAATTGTGCAGAGAATGCCGCTGACGTTCTCCAGCCTAATCCGGGACCATGAACAACCCGATTGAGATATGCACCACAAACGGTCAGTCGTGGAGCATCCGATGGGGGGTCGAGGAGGAGCATCCGCATTGAATCGGCTTCACACGAGGGTGGTGGAACTTCTACGACCACTACCATCTTCAAACCGGATCGATGCTACTATTCTCATATCACCAACCAAAGTTTCTCTATGTGGTCATTCATAGCCATAATTTCTGCAAAATCAACTATGGAAGGTAAGACAAATTTTAATCATGTTGCCATGCATACATAATTTTCGGTGCTCATCAACAAACTGATGCCTTATATTGATTGTCGTATGTGTTTTATGTTGATTAATCCATTGTACTATATACTTGCGAGACAAAAGTCTTCCAACAACACCCACACACGGCACCCACACAGTCCAATTCTTCTCAATAATCCTGGTGAACGACCCTGACACGCTGGTATAGACGCAATTACATTGGTATAATATTTGCATTCGTCAATCCGTGTATGACAGTGATTTTTTTCTCACCATTTGTAATAGATTCTCCCGCGACGGTTCTCGCAAGATTATGGTCGGTCACTACCGCGACCACTGAGGCTAACCTTGCCTACCGGACAGACTTATTGCGTGGGCTTGAATTTGGAACCTAATGGGAGGATCGTGATTCAAGGAGGATGGGCCACTGTCAGGGAACACTACGGCCTAAGGGATGAGTGGCGGGTGCTGTTCTGTTATCACAACATACAAAACACCATGTGTGTCATGTTCTTCAACAGGCAGACAATGGAAATCACCTACGTCGCCCGTGATGAACCAGGGACGGACTCCACTTGCATAATTATCCCGACGGCCCCCAGGACAATGCATATAGCCCCCAGGACAATGCATATAGCCGATGGGTTCAGAACGACTAATTCATTCTTTGTCATGCCAATCATCCACCCCATGACATCTCGTTTCCTCGTAAGTGTGGTCACAATCTACATAAAAGTCCTTACAAATTTACATTACATTGGACTATAATTGATAATTCAAAAATATAAAGATTTAATTTTAATGGCAATTAGATTGACATAAAACTATCTTGAGCATTTTCAACTTGAGCTAGGTTCCGATGGATGTTGGGATTCCAATACTTGTTTTTCAAAAAAATAGTAATCATTCTCCAGTGACCAAGCAACTATTTCTGGTGCTTTTGTTCTAGCCTATTTCATTGCAATCATCTGATAAAAAAATATATTTTTGTTTCCAGCCAAATGTCCCGCTACTGCCAGGAGTTTACGAGGATAGCCCAATTTTGATTACCATCGAGAGGGGGCATGGACCGTTCAATACAGGCACTATCCTAGGAGGGCGAATGGGTGTTTTGGAAGAGGATGGTCTGTCCTAGCAACTGCCTGCCAATAAAGACACGACCATGTGTGTGTCTTCGAGCGGTTGGCGCTAGAAGACTACCGCATGCATATATACTGAGAACTCCTGTATCCCCTCATCCTTGTACCCGCCATCCATGCTATTTTCTAACTTCTATTCGTAAAGTACAATGTTGCATGTCAATATATTTATTCTCATTTATCTTCAAGCATACAATTCAAAAGAATCCAAAGAACCAGAGCGAGGTAAATATGTAAAGGCAAAACTAGGCTAAATACTACATACTAAATATCCACTTGACATAGAAAACGTTAAAAAATAGCACCTAAGTACCATGTCCAGTTCAACAAAAAAGTCAACAAGGAATGATATATACAACTGTATACATTAGGTTTGAGAATGTATTTGTGGCTCTACATTGTAATTGTGATAGCAAACTCCCTCGTCAGGAAACATTGCAGCTCTTCATACAATACCACTTCACATCTCCACTTCGATTCAGATAATTTTGCATGCTGGATCACCAGGCAGCTTCTGGAATCAGTCGTCAGACCCCTTCTATGGTTTTACTGAAAATATAAGATTAAAATCAATTAAATCTATATCACAACCAGATACCAACGAATGCCAACATAACCAAGAATTTTTCAACGTGGACAAGAGATACATATCCTCATGTATATGTTATTGAACAAAATTAACTATGCAAGTCAGGTGGGAGTTTTCTAGGAAGGTCAACAACAGGAAACCTTCTATTTGTGGCTACTAACTACTAGAGAATGTAAAAAGGTTCAACCAACCTACCGTTGCAGCCCACGGTGGTGATGACTATCGGCCTCTTTCACTCAATCGTCAAGAGAGAAGATTGGCCCGGACGTGTTAGTTCCATCGAAGTCGCTGTTAACAAACCTAGCCTACATGTCACTATCAGAGCAGCATAATGAAGGAATCTCCACGGTTGTATCCGGATCCCCGGATAGGTTATCATAGAGCTGACACTAATGTAAAAACCAAATAATTAGACCAAATTATTAAGGCATAACAGGTAACTAAATCAGCTTAAAAACAATTAACCCACAATTTTAGTATCCACGGAATCTAAGTCATTTGCAACTAAGCTAAATGACTCTAATATGCGGCGGTCTAGACACGTCATCCTATTGTGTCCCACCTCCCGGCACAAACGACAAAGTTGGGGTTTCTTGCCACCGTTAGAACCATTACCCTTTGTCTTGTGCTTGCGGGGATTCTATGCTAATGCTCTGCTACCTTCATTGGATGGCCCCTCAGGTGAAAAACTGTTGTCGGCTGCATCTTCATTCTTGAAGTGCTTCAACATCAACATGACAATGTCTCTTGCAAACTGGAACTTTACAGTGCTGCAACAACCAATTTTGCACACTTTCCTGTACCAATTCATCAGGCACCAGTGTTGTGTTAGTTATACAGAATCCCAAATTATGCCCATCGATTGCACTGCCCCCACTTTTGCATCCTTAGTCCATCTCGGCAATATCAGAGACTTTGGGATCTCATGAACATTGTTAAGAACAAGCACTACAATTATATGTTTGCAAGGGACCCCGAAACATTCCATTCTCTTGCACGTGCATCGAACCTCACTCATTTCATATCTTGTAACAACACACCAATCTTTCCCTGAAGTGCCGTATCGAGAGACGGTGTGGATAAAATATGAACTACTGTCTTTAGAATCAACCACCCTCATTGCACATGTCCTATCAAGAATGGGAACAAACAAATAGAATATTGCCCGAGTGTTGTTCTCAGCTACACAACGCTCCAACTGTTTTAGGTTAGTGGTCATAACAGGGTCACCCTTTGCACACTCAAAATCAGCCTCCACTTCCTTTGAACCAACAAACATCAAGCATCGATGGTAATGACATAAAAAATTAGTGTAACTGTATCGAGACTTAACATACCATGATATCACGGTGTGCAAGCCCTCACATCTTGAGGTTGTGCAAAATTCGGCAAAAAACTTTCCTCACATCTTGTATCCATCGTTTATTGCCTATGCCAAATTGCTTTACCATCTCAAACTAGTTTCTTTGGAATGTTCTGACCTCGTAGTCACCAAGCATGCAATCCTTAAACATCCTGGTGAAGTTAGGCTTTTCGATGTTGCTCGTAGCATTTTGGAGGAGGTGCCAAGCACATAGTCGATGGTGCGCTTCTGGAAAAACTTGCTTGATTGCAGACTTCATTTGCATGTTACCGTCAGTTATTATGGACATGGGAGCTTTCCCATTCATTGCAGTTTGCAACTGTTGAAGTAGCCAGACATAGGTATCTTCTTTCTCATTGGCCACGAGCACAGCAGCAAAGACAATCGTTTGGTTGTGGTGATTTACACCAGAGAAGACTACCAAGGGTGAAAGGTAAACATTTTTCTTGTACGTTGCATCAAATGCAACGACATCCCTAAATACCTGACAATCAATTTGGCTGGTGCCATCACACCAAAACAAATATTGTAACAAACCCTCCCTATCAACAACTTCTTTGTAGTACAGTGCTGGATCATTTGCCTTGCACTCTCGGAGATACCTTAAACACGATTTCGCATCTAAGCCACCCTTCCTTTATTGATTCGATTTACATTGTACATGTTACTTGTTGTGTAGGGGACATTATAATATCCGCCGGCTAGACTCGCCATAAAATTGTGGATTCGTAATACGGCAATGTCCCCTTTGTGCATGTCGTTCATCTGCTCAATGTCTGCTTCGTTCATTCTCCGATGGCTTGGGAGCATGGAAGAAAATTTCAATTCAAGAACCGGGTGGTTATGCTCGTTTGAAACGTGCGCAACGTACCAATGCTCTGATTCATCGTCCATGCTAACATGCATCCTTGCAGGGCATCCACACTGTGTCTCGGCCCTTGGCCTCTTTTGCCGGTTTAGAATTAAGTAGAACTTCACCGATCTAAACCCTTGTCGGTGGCACACGAATTCCTGCCGTATCCTTACTTGGCGATATTTTTCACTCTTGGAACGTCTCCCGCCAAAACCATGGTGCTTTGCATATGCTTGGTAGAACTCAAATGTAATGTTGACATCTGTGAAATTAAACCAGCAAACTTCCTTCTTGCTCAAGTTCGCAAAATCAATTGAACTAATTGATTCGCCAGAATCAACAGCGTATAAGTCATCATCAGCAAAATTGCCATGCATTCCTCCGACACCGTCCAAATTGTCTTCCAATTCAACCACATCCCATTGTTGCCATCGGCCTCTCCAAGATGGTCGTGTTTTGTTTCATCTTCGTGTAACTCATACTCGTCTGATTCCATCCCTGCAAAGCCTTTGCCCTCAACTGATCCAACTCTATGGTCTGCTCCATCGTACAGTTTTACTTCGTCGGCAAGATGCACACTTGCAAGGATATCTTCATCCCTGACCACGCTTTGCCAAATGACAACAATACGGTAATTCAGCGAAACACGCAAAATTTAGGGATATCCTTGAGCAAAAATTGATGACATTTGGGGAAACAAAAGGGGATATTTATAAATCAAGTGTAGGATAATAATACAATGGGTACCTTCTTTCCATTGATGGAGACAACGAAGCCATCAAACGCTAATCATTAAGACCGACAATAAAGATCAGTACCGTCGTGGTCAAATGTGAAGTTGTTAGTGTGCTTGGATTTGCCTTAACAGAAAGGTTCATACTGGACACTTTTTTTAATACCAAAAAATTGAGCATTTTATGGTTCAAAGACGTCAAATCTCGTCTGATGAGTCGTTGCAATTTTTGGCGGAGTGTGGGCAGTGGACTTTGGACGTGCTGGAGAAGACAGTGCCGAAGCCACCATGGCTGAATGGGGAAGAAAAGGAGTTGGTAGCGCAACGAAGGAGCGAGTAGGAGAGGTGGTAGGAAGGTTTTAGTAGTTGTCGGTAGTGGAGATAATAGAAGTGGTGGTGCCCTTTCGACGGCAGAGAAAGAGGAGGAAGAAAACCAGGAGGAGGGAAGTGGCAGTAATAGTTAACTAAATACTGAGTGTCCAACTAATTTTAACAACTAAGCTAAATATATTCATTTAAAAAATAAAAAGGTGACTGGTGCACGAAATTGCAATCACACTTTTGCAACTCCGCACAACTAACCAGCAAGGGCACTGGGTCGTCCAAGTAATACCTT
>NC_029778.3:17272966-17273940 GCF_000817695.3 Arachis duranensis | reverse complement strand
GGATTGTTCGAGTTTTCGGCAAGCTTTTGGTCCGGTAACATCAGTGCCAAATTTCTGATCCGACAACAGCACCAAGTTTTTAGTGCCGTTGCCGGGGATTGTTTGAGTTTGGACAACTGACGGTTCATCTTGTTGCTTAGATTAGGTATTTTTTTCAGAATTCTTGAAGATGAATTCTAGAGTTTCATGATGATTTGTTGAAATCTGGCTGGCTGTGAAGCCATGTCTAATTTCAGGACCGGAGTCTTAGACTAGCATTGCACTGATTCTTGGAATTCTCATTAAGAAATTTGATACCTTTATTTTCTTCTTTCCACTTAATTTTCGAAAATCCAAAAAAAAATTACAAAATAAAAAAACCCAAAAATATTTCTTGTTCGAGTTTAGAGTCTCATCTTAAGTTTGGTGTCAATTGCATGCATTCATTCATGTGTCCTAAGTGATTTTCAAGTTATTCTTGATGATTTACTTTCTCTGATCTTTGAAATTCTCTTGACTTGAGTGTTTTTGTGTGTCTCATATGCATTCTCATTTTGTTATTTGATTTTAGTTGCATTTTGATTATTCCTTATTATTAAAAATCCAAAAATATTTTTAATTTGTGTCTTTTCAAGTCAATAATACAGAAAATTGAAGATTCAGAACATACTGCAGAGGAATTACACAGAAAAAGCTGGGCGTTCAAAACGCCCAGTGAAGAAGGACAGACTGGCGTTTAAACGCCAGCCAGGGTACCTGGTTGGGCGTTTAACGCCCAAAAAGGTAGCATTTTGGGTGTTAAACGCCAGAATGTGCACCATTCTGGGCGTTTAACGCCAGGATGGCACAAGAGGGAAGATTTTGTTTTCAATGCAAATTTTTTCAAGTTTTCAAAATTTTTCAAAATCAAATCTTTTTCAAAATCAATTTCTTTCTTTTTTTCAAAGATACTTGCTATCAATTAATGATTTGATTCAACATTTCAAGTATGTTGC
>NC_029778.3:17272320-17272701 GCF_000817695.3 Arachis duranensis | reverse complement strand
CTTTTCCACTTTCATTTTCGAAAATCAATTAGTGTTTTTCAAAAATGTTTTCAAAATCCTTTACTTAATTTTCGAAAATTACTTCCCTTCTTCTCACAATCCTTCTATTTATGGACTAACACTATTCCTTAATGCAAAATTCGAACTCCATCTTCTTTGATAAGTTCGAATTTTCTACTTCTACCTTCTATTTTTCTTTTCCTCTGACACCTCAAGGAATCTCTATACTGTGACATAGAGGATTCCACATATTTCCTTGTTTTCTTCTCTTTCATATGAGCAGAAGCAAAGATAAAAGCATTCTTGTTGAGGCTGATCCTGAACCTGAAAGGACCTTGAAGCGAAAGCTAAGAGAAGCTAAGGCACAATTCTCTGTAGAGG
>NC_029778.3:17268195-17269155 GCF_000817695.3 Arachis duranensis | reverse complement strand
TCAAACCTGTGGCTAGAGGATGGTTGGAGTTTATACAACGCTTAATCATTCCCACTAGCAACCGGTCCGAAGTTACCATAGACCGGGCTATCATGATTCATAGCATCATGATTGGAGAAGGAATAGAAGTTCATGAGGTTATAGCTCAAGAGCTTTATAAGGTGGCGGACAAGTCCTCTACTTTGGCAAGGTTAGCCTTTCCTCATCTCATCTGTCACCTCTGTTATTCAGTTGGAGTTGACATAGAGGAAGACATCCCTATTGATGAGGACAAGCCCATCACTAAGAAGAGGATGGAGCACACAAGAGATCCCACTCATCATGAGATCCCTGAGATTCCTCAAGGGATGCACTTTCCTCCACAAAACTATTGGGAGCAACTAAACACCTCCCTAGGAGAATTGAGTTTCAACATGGGACAACTAAGGGTGGAGCACTAAGAACACTCCATCATCCTCCATGAAATTAGAGAAGATCAAAGAATCATGAGAGAGGAGCAACAAAGACAAGGAAGAGACATTGAGGAGCTCAAGCATTCCAAAGGATCTTCAAGAGGAAGAAAGAGCCGCCATCACTAAGGTGGACCCGTTCCTTAATTTCCTTGTTCTTTATTTTTCTGTTTTTCGAATTTTAGTTCTTATGTTTATCTATGTTTGTGTCTTGTGATCATTAGTGTCTTAGTGTCTATGCCTTAAAGTTATGAATGTCCTATGAATCCATCACCTCTCTTAAATAAAAACGTGCTTAATTGAAAAAGAGAAGAATTGCATGAATTTTGAATTTTATAACAGTTTAATTATTTTGATGTGGTGGCATTATTTTTGTTTTCTGAATGTATGCTTAAACAGTGCATATGTCTTTTGAATTTGTGGTTCATGCATGTTGGCTCTTGAAAGAATGATGAAAAAGGAGACATGTTACTGAGGATCTGAAAAATCATTAAAAATGATTCTTGAAGCA
>NC_029778.3:17244240-17262492 GCF_000817695.3 Arachis duranensis | reverse complement strand
ATTTTTATTAACCAAATCAAATTAAATTAGTCTAATATAATAAAAATTAATTATAACTAATATTATTTTAAATTTAATTCATAAAAAAATTTAAATATATAATATTACTTCTTAAATTAGTGTATTGTATCATAGTTCATAGACATATTATAGCCCAGCAGTAGACGTCTAGAGAATGGGCTGTTTATCTTGAGAATTCGGGTTCAAGCGTTGCTTTAGTATTTTGGAACTATTTCATACTTCTTTGCACTTTGAAATTCAACATCACTCGAAATATATTGATTTTTGAATGTTAAAGAGGGCTATCAAAATTTTTTTTAAAAAGAAAAAGCATACATAAATTAATAAAATTTGATTTTTTTTTTAAAAGGAGTGTTAGGAGTTAGCAGAATTTGTGATATTTAATCATTAATTAGTTATTATTAATATTTTTAATGGTGTGAGATGACATATAATGGTGTAAGATTACTCATTTTTTTTATGATTAAATGTTGACCAGATTTCAACAAAAGTACTAGTCTCGTAGACTTTTTCTTTTTCTTTTACTTGTGTATAATATAATTTTTTTTTTAATATAAAATTTATGAGCGGTTAGAATTTAAAATCGGCATTGTAATTTTTTGAGATATGAAGCATTAAACATATAAAAATACTATAATGGTGAAGGATAGAATAAAAATATGTGATGAAAATAGAGATCAAGAATTGAATCAAAAAATGTTAGCAACTAATTTCTGTATTTAGTTAACTAACTAACAAGTAGATAAAAGCCGTAATACAACTCTAATTCAGTAATTCTTTTTTCTACATTCTCAATTTCTCTCAATTCCATGCTCTTATATTTTCTCAACTTCATCTTTTTATTCTGATGATTTGCTCTCTATCTCATCAATGCATGATAAAAATATTAACATGCTATCAAGAATCTAAAGATTAGCAACTATGGTTATGATTTTTTTTTTCAGCACTTTCACCACTTTTCAAGTATCTTTTTCGTGTCATCATTGACAAACTCAATGAAAATGATTACATTACATGAAATCATTCAGCCATTACCACGGTAGAAAACCAGAGCTTGGAAGGCCACTTCAAGAAAGAAAAACATTCCAGCTCAATGCACTGATGCAATCGATCTTGTCAAATCAACAAAGGTGGATCGGAATCAGAACGGAACGAGTTGATGGTTATCCGTGGACCCTCCAATCTTTATATCTACTCTACACCGTATGTCGTAACTTAATTTGGACCATATACACTGTTTAATCAACTATGATAGATGGGTTAAATTGAAAATTTACATATAATTTACATGTAAAAAATTAAAATTAAGAAGGGCTGTCGCGGCGTCGCTCCCATTCTTGAGTATGTAACTCCGCCTCTAATATATACTAAAATCAATTATTAAAATTAGTTATTAATATAAAATATATATTAAAATATAAAATACATATACATTAAAAATAAATTAAATAATATATGTATTATGATTGATTTTATTGTCTAAATAATATTTTGCTATTAAATATGAAACGAGATTTAGTTACAATTTTGTCACTCTGAAATTTCTAAAATTATATTCTTTCTTCAAAAATTCTTACAAATAATTCTTTTTTAAAAAAATAATAATAGAAAAATATTAGAAGGCTAATATTTTTAGTGAAAATATAGGCTAAAAATTAATTAATATTGGTGCAAATACAAGACAAAAAAGAATAATTAGATATTACTAAAATTAATATAAATAGTAATACATTATGTATTCTAACAAAATATGTTCAATGTCAAAAAAGTTTTTTTTTTTTGCTTTATCTGAATAGTCTTCTATTCTTTTTTCCTATCAATAATTTTATTCTTTATACTTTTACACATTATCATCATTTTCACGCTCACATCTCCAATTTTTGAGTTTACATGGCTAATACTAAATATATAAACAGTGATTTAAAATTCAAAAGTTAAGCGTATTTTGACAACTTTACGTAAGACAGAATTTGATGTTTAATTTTAAAGATAAAATTATCATATTTAAAGATATAAAAGACTTTTTTTGTATTGTAATGAATAAAAAATATTCTAAAATTTATGTTTCTCTTCATGTTCACTAATATCGTAACTTAAAGTATTATCTTCTTTAACATTATTTATCGCCACTATTTTTTATTATCATTTTTTAAATATAATTTTTTTTTGGTAATTCAAGATTAATTCAGAAATTCCAATTACATATATAATTGTGATTGAAAGGTATCAGAAATTAATGAGTGAGCGAGAAAGAAGGGTGAAATAAGACGAGAGAGATAAAGTAATATGAAATGTAAGAGTTTACATTTTCATTGTAAACCAAAAAATTAATTACACAAGTCTGTAACTGTAGTATACATATAGGCATAATGGAAAGAAAACTATCTAAAAAAAATTATGTAACTAACTTGACTGCTCATCATACCTAAAACAGAAATTCTAACTAATTTTTCTTCTTTCTCTTTGCTTCTCTTTATTTTTTATTTTTTATTTTTTCACATTTTCTATCATATTCTCTCAAACTCAAGAAAACTGAATTTGACAAATTTTGTCTTAAAGTTGAGTGAAAGCAATTGAGAGCCTTTATAAAAAATATTTGCTATTTAGACAGAACTTAGTACATATGACTTGCTTGAATTATCTTCTTTGACACATAATCTCTTATAAAGTGTAAATCTATTTTGAAATGCTTTGATTTCGAATGCAAAATGGGATTAGTAGCCAGCAGTATTGCACTTTGATTGTCACAGTAAACCATAGGTACCTCTGTTACTTTTCATTTCAATTAACCTATGAGACTTTTAATCCAAATCAGTTTGGCTACTAGATATACTAAGGCTCTATATTTTGCCTTCGTACTAGATCTTGCTACTGTCCTTTTGTTTTATTTGATTGCCAAGACACCAAATTCCTTTTCAGAAAGACACAGAAGTCTCTAATTGATTGTCTATCATTTAGATTATCTTCCCAGTTAGAATCACAGTAAAATATGATCTTCAGTGAGGGATCTTTATGAAGCTTGAATCCATATGATGTTGTTCTACTCACATACCTCAAAATCCTCTTAACTAACTTCCAGTGGCTTTCTATATGAGCCTACATGAACTGAGCTACTTTATTGATACTGTAGGTTAGATCAGATCTTGTGACAGTCAAGTCTTAAAGACTGCCTACTACTGATCGTACAAGTGAGCATTATCAAATATTAGACCTCCTGTGACTTCAATTTTTACAGTGGATGAAAATGGTGTGTGACATAGTTTGCAGTTAGGGATGACAAACAGAAAAATTCGTCCGCCTTTTTTAGCTGGTTGCGCGGGTGGCCCCGGCCGGTTTTGCCCTATTTGCCATCTCTATTTGCAACCACTCATGTTAGCTTTTATCAACAATTCTTGAACATATTTTTCTTGAGTCATCATCAGACCTCCATCATCCAGTTTGGTCACCTGAATTTTCAAAAAATAGTGTAGATCACCCATGTCATTTAATACAAAAGTTGAATTCAGTCTTCGAGTGACTTCAGATATAATTTTAGGAGAACTTCCAGTCATTATGATGTCATCCACATAGATTAAAACATAGGTAATTAAAGAGGAGTCATGCTTCACAAAGACTGAAACATCTGATTTAGTAGTTGAGAATCCCAAATTTTAAAGTGTTGTGGACAACTTGTTGGGGTGGGTGAATTATTTATTGTGAGAGGTGGGAATATATGAGGTTGGGGGAATTGAAGAGGCAAAGATAATAAGAGTTTGGTATGATGATAAAGCTAGATATACTGACTGAGATGTTTGATTTATAACTTGAATGGATGATAAGGTTGTCAAGTTCAGATTGATTGTTGAATTTTTGGAAGTATAGTAATGGTGACAGTGGTGTATAGTTGTTTGTTTGCTACTTATCTTAATTTTTAGCACTAAATTTTGAGTTTGGATCTTTGAATGTAACTTATTTTTATCAAATATCACATTTCTTATGTTAATCATTCTATCTGATGGTGTCAAGCATTTATATTTTTTGTGATTTGTTTCATATCTATTAAACACACTAGGTGTATATCTGAAATCAAACTTGTTCTTGTTGTATGGTCCGAGATGAGAAAAACATAGGTAGTCAAACACTTTCAAGTTCTCATATGGAGGTTATTTGTTGAACAATTTTTTAGTTTGTGACATGCAACTTAACACTGGAATTGGAAGAACATTGATTAACTGAGTTATTGTTGTGAGTGCCTCTCCCTAAAATTTGATAGGAATGGAAGCTGCTACTAGCATAGTTAACTCCATCTCAATTCCTTTTAACTGTATCATTTTGCTGATGAACGTGAGGATAAGAGAATCTTTGGATGATACCTTTCACTTGCATTATTTTTGAAAGACTAACATACTCTGCAACATTATCACTTTGAAATATTTTTAGCTTTGTATTAAACTGTAATTCAGCTATTTGTTGAAACTATGAAAAAGCTTATTTCAATTGAGCTCTATTTCTAGTCAAATATAACCATGTAAACCTGGAATAAGCATCAACAAAGTTAACAAAGTAGTTATTTCTATTAGAATTAGGAATTGGAGTAGGGCACCAAATATCAGAACAGACAAGTTCTAAAAGAGTATTATATACTATTTTTGACTCAAAAAATGGTAAGGAATGAGACTTTTCAATACAGCACGAACTACAGATAGATTTATTTGATGAAAGAAAAATATTACAATGCTTTAGAATATTGGAGACAACAACAACCGAGGCATGACAAAGCCTAGCATGTCAAAATATGTAATTATTGGATTCAAACTCTACTAAACTGATTAATGCATATGGTGAATAGGTTGGATAGAAATTGAGCAATCTATACATCCCTTTTGCAATATCTCCCTTTAGGACTATTTTTTTAGTATCCTGAAATTTGACATAGTAGCTATGAGAGTGAAACTCAAAATAGACATTATTGTCACAACAAAATTGGTAGACACTAAGCAAATTCTTAGTAATATCAAGTACTAGTAATATTTTATGCATGATTAGATTTTTTGAGCTAAAATTAGTTTTAAAATAAGCTTTTCCAATACAGTTTATGGCCAAACCTGTTTCATTACTAACGACCACTTGATTAGTACCTTCATAGTTCTCCTTTTCAGCTACAGTTTCTAGATTAGAGGTCATATGATGTGTTGCTCTTGAGTCAAGATACCACACTAAATCATGAATTGTTGCAAGGTTGGCCAGTACATTGCTAAAGTTTGCTTTTGGCTGCTGCTCACCTGGTTGAGCTCTTTCTGAGTACCGTTCTGTGTGTTAATCTTGCAATGGTGATGGATCTTCTTTATGCCTTTATCAACATAACCTTATCATATGGCCATACTTATTGCATGGTTGACATTGAGGTCGATTTTGCATTCTTTCATAGCCTTATCTCTCATAATTATGTGTTCTTTCATAGTTTTGCACTTCATAACCTTGTGCCTTGTAGTTTTGTGATTTTTCATAGTACTGTGATTGGCCTCTACCATAATTTTGTGGTTTCCTTCCTTTTTTTTATAAATCTTCTTCTATCTCTGAAGCCTCCTTTAAACATTTCTTGTTGAGCGAAATTTGTCTGAAATCTCTCTTTATATTTTTCTTGATCAAAATGACTTGCATAGTTAGATTCAGCAACATTAGCTTGCAGCAATTGACTTAGTTTTGGCTTTCTTAAACTCTAGCATGCTTTCATGTATAAATAACACTGCCTCCAATTTTTTTACTGTGATTCCTTGAGATATTGTCAAGAGTGAAGTGAGTAATGGTGCATAATCTTCTGTTAAGTCATGTAGTAGTGCATTCACATGATCACTCTCACTCATTGTCTTTTCTACTGATACTAGTGCATCAATTGTACTTTTAATTGTTAAAACATAGTCACTCACAAAAGCACCAATTCGTGTATTGTTTAATTTATTTTTCAACTACATTACTTTAGCTCAACTTTGTGAAGCAAAGTGATTCTCTAACCTGTTCCAAATCTGATAGGTAATGCATCCAACCATTCAAGTTGTGTATGGTTTTAATATTGAAGCCAATAGCCAATATTTTAACAAAGCATCTTGCTTCTTCCATTTCTGGAATTCTTGATTCACTTCAATATTTTTGAAAAACTACTGAAAAATTTTCTGTCCAGTGATATGATCTATCAGATCATTATCTCCAATCATTGCTTCTACTTGATCCTTCTATTGTAAAAAATTATCACTATCAAGATTGATATAGATTAGATTTACTGTGAAACCAGGAGTGCTTGATGTTTGTATTGAATTTTGATTGTTTGGAGTAACGTTAACGTTAGCTGAGTTACTTATAGCAGCCATTATTATGGTGAAATTCTAGCTTTGATACCATGAAAGGTACCAGAGACTAGTGAGAGAAAAAGAAAGGTGAAATCAAATGAGAGAGATAAAATAGTGTTGAGATGTAAGAATTTATATTTTATTGTAAACTAGAAAATTAGTCACACAATTCTGCAACTGTAGTATATATAGGCATAATGGAAAGGAAACTATCTAGAAGAAACTATGTAACTAACTTGACGACAGTTAAACATACTTAAAACAAAAACTCTAACTAACTTCTCATTTTCTTTTTTTTTTCTTCTCTCTATCTTCCTTTTTTATACATTCTCTATCAGTGATCAAATTTTTAACATTTTTTCGTTATTAATTAAACGTTCATCATTTTTAAATGTTCTCTCTTATTAAAATTAAAAGGCAACTTGCATAATTACTTTTAATTAATAACAATAATTACTTTTTTATCATTTTATTAATTTACTTGGCTCAATAATTTGGTTATGAAAAACAAGATAGTATTTTGGCTGAAAATAAGGGTACTCTGTGTATTACCCTAGGTGGACATGTCAGATGAAAGCTCAACATGCAGGGGACATGTTACCTAAAGCACGTGGGGAGCGTGGAAGACACGTGGCACTGTCTGATTGAACCAACAAGACAACACGTGGGGGGCATGCTTAGTCAACACGTAGGGGGTGTGCTGACGTGGCAAAGGTTGATTGGCTCGTTAAGGCAGCACGTGGGGGGCGTGCTGAGTCAAAATGCAGGGGCATGCTGACATGAAAAAGCTTGATTGGTTCACTGAGACAGCACGTGGGGGCGTGCTAAGTCAGCACGCGGGGCGTACTGACACGTGTCAAAATGTGATTGGCTGAGGCAGGCAGCACGTGGGGGCGTGTTAAATGCACCCCTCTATATAAGGCAAAGCTAGATATTATTTTGCATTCTGAATAAGATTTGAGTGTGTTTTGAGTGTTCTCTGAGTGTGTTGTTAGTGTAATGAAGGACACCACAAATTTGATAGTGTATCGCAACGGTGAGATAATACGTAATACTCATGAGGGAGTGAGCTTTGTGTGCCAGAATCCATTTTTATTTATGGTTCCATGCACCATGACGTTAATGGAGCTGCAGAACGGCCTCTGTCAAAGCATGAAGAACAGTAGTTAATGAGAGTGAGCAGGATTTTGTACCAAAATCCGGTTATAGTTTTTGGTGGTCTAATACAGTTTGATACCATGCCGATCACTGATGAAGCGAGTATGCAGAATATGTTTCAAACTGGCAGACTCAGATGCGACACCCACAGATTGAGCTGTACGTTGAGTTTGAAATCCTAAAGGCAGTAGTGATTCAAAATTATTTAGATATAGATGATGATAGAGCTACAGTGTACGAAGGACTGAATAGTGATAGCGAATAGGACTTCGAAGCCACTTATGAAGCCAGCGACGAAGATGAGGAAGGTGATCTGAGAGTTGAGGCAGTAGCGAAGAATGCAGTGGTTCATCCCTCAAGAATGTAGTGGTTTCTGGCCTCCACCTTTCAACCATAGCAGCTAATAAGAGGTAAAATCCTCTTATCACATCAATCCTAGAGATGTGGTAGAATCTCGTGGCGCGTAAATAGTTTTCGACCATCGGGTTCGAGACATCTGTGGCGGATCCAGTTTACGCACCAAAAAATTCATGTTAGGCTGCATCAACAAAGATATATGTTACATTAATTAAATAATAATCCTTATAAATATTTTAATAAATATTCACATATTTATTTTAATATCTTATTTATTAAAATATTTAACATAGCTTATTTATTCATTTATTAAAAATTTAAAATCTTTATTTATTTATCGAATAAAATATTTAATTCTTACAAAAAAAATATTTAGGCGATAACAATATTTAATAATATTTAATAACATTTATCACTTTAAATAAAGTATTTAATAATCTTTATTTATCAAATTATTTATTTTTTCAATTTTTTAATAACAATATATTTTATATATATTTACATATTTATTTTATTATAATATTTATTTATTAATATACACAACAATTTATTTTTAAAAAATCAAAATATTTATTTTTTTATTCATTAATATATTCATTACAAAAATTATAAAAAATTACATATTAACGTTTATAAATAATTTATAAATTATAGTTATATTCTTAAAATATTCATAAAATACACAAAATAATATTCTCATTACATATATATTTATACATAAAAAAATTTAAAAACATAAAAAAACAAACTTTAAATACAGAAAAAAATTAAAATTTGCCAATATACATAAATACGATGATTCAAATAGTTGATAATATGTTTTTCGGGTACCGTATAATTACGTACTATTTTTTTTAATCCCTTTAAACTAATAATTTTTTTCCTCCTATATCACTACTCACTACAGAGTACTGCTACTATACTCTCCTCGCTACACCCTACATGTCCATACACTTCTTTCTTTTTATTTGAGTTCTTTGCTTCAATAGTTGTATATGTGCACAATAGAAGGGAAGAAGAATGCATTTATGCAGGTTGAAGGAGAGCTCGCTGGTTACCGGATTGGGGGCTGTCTCCTGCATGCAGGCAAGTCTACAACACGTCTCTCGTGGTGTTGCTGCAGTTTTGGAACTCCGCGAAATTCTGCACCGTGTCACGGGTGTCAAGGTACCACGCCCCCCGACGTGTTGACAGTGCGTTCTTGGTCGCCAAATCAACACGCCCCTGGCGTATTGAAGGACTGCTGACACGTCGCTCACCGGTTCAGGCACCACACCTCCGACGTGTTGATTGTGACCTTCACAATTTGGTAATACTCCTCTTTCACCAATATGCAGCCAATACACCACCCCTCCTTCTATAAGAAAAATAATTTCTGAATTTACTTTCTATCATTAATTAATTTAAAGGTATAACTGAATAAAAAAACTTATGTTACATTAATTTACTAATTAAGTACACAATTATCTTTGTAAAACAAAATTTTGAAAGAAAGCACTTAATTAAAAAAAGAGTGGGTAATCATTATTCTAACTTTCGAATAACTGTCGAAGAATATATTTCTAATGTAATGGAAGGAACTTTTCAAACATAAATAACTTTAAAAATAAAAATTATAAAAAAAATTGTTTTCATGATATTTTTTAGTCTGATAAATTAAGAACTAATTTCTTATAAATTTAAACTCTATTTAAGAAGTCTATCACTTGTTAATAAATTACTATATACAAAAAGTAAGATTCAAATTTCTAATACCTGTTTAAGTAAATTAGTGAACTAACTCATTTCATCGATCCAAATTAATTATAAAAAAAAACATAAATTTAACGTGGATTGTACTAGTCCATCAACCCAAATTAGCCATAAAAAAAAACATAAATTTGGCGTGGATTGTACTGGTTGCAATGGTTGAAACTTTGTCACCGATTCAAAGACTCATTATTAACCCAGCATCAAATCGAATACTCATAATTAATGTAGAGTTGGGCTGCGGCTGTTAATTTGAAAAAAAGAAAATATATAGCTAGTGGGGGACCTTACATTATACACACCCCGAAGCAATGTATGTTCTAACTTCTAAGAATTGAATTGAATCCTATATTGATTGGATTGAGAACTTAGGCTGCATTGTGAACTTATCATACTATTTTTTTTTTCATTATTTGTCTTAATGATATAGCTAAATGAAAAATTTAAGCGACTGAACTATAAATATTTGATTTGATTTTTGGTCAACTAATTAAACATTGAAGTGAAAGTGTTATGAATTATTTTGGATTTTAGAACATTATGACAAGTGGATGGTAATTATTAGCATGTGAAATGTGACTGACTTATGGCAAGTCTATCAATTATGTCTCTTCTTTATGATGTCCCTTCATTGCCTTGTGTAACTTTAGTATATATTCAACAATAGTAGCAAGTAGCAACCTTATTTTCTGTGACCCATGTGATACAAGTTATGGGCACCCTAGTTATTGCTAATTTTTTAGGGTGCTCTTAAGAGTCTCCAAGAGATATCGTAAGATATTATTGTACTATTAATACTATACCTGCCCTCTTTTGCTGGGAGTTCCCCCCTACACAATCAAATCTAGAGAAGGGGAGGGAGAGGGTATTAGGGTTTTATTTTATTTTATTTTACCTTATTTGCAAATGTTTTTCGTTAATGTCAAATTGCAAGGATGGGAATGCATATATATATGTTCATATTTTTTTGACATTTTCAACTACCAAAACGTGTTAGAATTTTCGGTAGTGATTTCCATTTATTGTTTATGAAAATAGATAGAATATTTAAGTATGATATTTTGAGAAGTTTATAAAGTAACTGAACTATTCACTTTTGAGTTTTAAATTTGATCGTTAGATAAGATAATTGTGTAAAATTTTTTGTAATTTAAATGTTTAATAATTAAGACCTGATCGTGATATATATGTTATAGAAAAAAGATTCGATTTGTACTCTTATTTAATTTTATTGATGGCTAATGAATCTATCGCGAATCATTTCTAAAAAGATTAGACAAAATGTATGTTATCGAGTACCAACAACATTCATACAGGTGTATACTTATTGAGATCACCTAGTAAATATGAGTATCTCCTACAAATACATATTGTTATTAATCTATATTCCTATTGAATTAATATTCTAACACTCGGTATAAATCTAACAAAATGATCCTAGTGTTGGTGACAAAAGATAAAATTAATATTATTTAAATATAATTATTATGATACTTTGTATCTACATATATATATATTATATGTCTACTGTTAAACATTTTAATTACATGAAAATGTACATCACATTCAATAGTAGAAGAGTATTGTATAGGATATATATAAAATTACTTTCATGTAATTATGAATTGTTGGCTCCTATCTTATTTTCTAATTAACATTTCTTGTTATAAATAAAGCAAGATGCATGGAAACATATCACCGCAAAGATTAATCATAGCTCACAGCTGCCTCAGGTATGATTTTGGGCCTAGCTGCCTCCTTCTAGATAGTAATAATGCATGAATAATCAAGTGAGAGATATATTAATTAAAATGAGGAAAAGAATGAAATTAAAGGTCCCTTACTCCCTTTTCTACATACATACACCCTCTTACAACAAGGCTAATGAAAGAACATTGAGATGAATAGGAAAAGTTACAAGAAAAGATAAAGGAGAAAAATCAATGGCCTAATTGGTTTCAAAGTTAAAGTTTACAAAACAAAAATAAAATAATAATATAATTGTCCTCATATTGCTACATTTATGACAGTAAAATTAAGCTCTAGGAGTTAATTAAGAATAAGTATTGACTATTGAAAATAAACTTTGGCAATTTGCTTTGATATATATTTGAAGTTAGGTTTTTTTTTTTAATTAGTGTCATATCTATGATTTGATGGGTTCTAACATTTTAGTGCATTGAATTTATACATGCAATTACTTTTATCTTAACAATAAGAATTTAATCAAACAAATTGATTAATGAAAAAGTTAGGGTTTTTTTTTTTTCTAAGGTATACTGGCGCATGACTGAGATATACCACAACATGAATTTTAGAAGACAACTTTAATTTCCAAGTACTTAGAATAAGGTGTCATTTTTTGTGATAATTTTTCGAAATAAAAAAATAGTGGAAATTTCAAATGGCAACTTTACAAAGAATGACGTGGAAAATATTGAAAAAGCTAAATGAAATTTTGTGTAAAAGACTAAATAATATTATAATATTGAAAAATAATACTATGCAAAAAATTTTAATGAAAAAAAAAAGAAAAACACGAAAGGTTGAGAAATTAATTGATTGAGATGAAAAGCAGCCACTTGGAGATAAAAAATAAATAAATAAATAATAAAATAAAATAATAAGCAGCCACTTGGAAGAACAACTGTTGTTCATGCAGTTTTAAGACTTTGTAGCTCATTTTTGTTGTCATGTAGCACTGAAATGAATGGATCCAACAAAGACTACTGAAACCAATTATAAACTGCCCAATGAGGCAGCGACACAATTACATGATGGATGTTATTATCTGAATTCGGCATGTTGAATATTCAGTGTAGAGGAACTACAAAACAGTGTGACTCAAGAGTTTATTAATGCCAAATTATTGGGCACAAATTGTAATATACTAGTACATAATATTAGTGGCTAATTTTTTTTATTTATGGGTATCCACTTTTGTGAAATTTCCATAAATGAATGATACAGTTGATTCTACCAAATATGGGGGTGGAATATAGGTAGGAATGGAAACAGAATTAAGCTCAGGTTGTTTAACAAGACTATTTACTTAAAAGAAGTTAAGTTTGGATTTTTCGTAACATCTAATAAATTTGATTATTATATTGGCCTGTTTATATATGTTTTATTTATTATGTTTTAAAAAATTATTATTATTATTATTATTAGAGTTTAATTTGGATGCACTAATAATGTAAAGTGTTTTATATAGTCATATAATCACATCCGTTTTTTATTTTATAATTATTTACGCAGTCAATATAAAATGATATTATTTTTATTAATATGACACATGTAAAATTATTTTATACTAACAGTGTATTTAAATTAAATTATTATTATTACATAGGTTTTGAATTTTGAATGATAACATTGTTAGCATACAGTGATATAGTAATTTATATAGTAATTTATTTATGATAATTATCAGATTATATTTTGAGGTTAATTTTTTTAGTTATGAAAGTTTAAAATGTGTTATGCTCAATTATGGAAAAATGGTGTGTTTTTTATAGATATGGAGATAATTTTTTTTTAAATTAAACTCACAAATCGAAGGTTCAGTTTTGTTTTTGGAAATAAAACTTGGGATCAGATTTGGGATAATAGAGAAATATGAGCTTCAGATTTATGTGAGCTGAAAATTTTTTTAAAGGATAAACAAATCGGTGTGTTAGTTTTGTAAAAAAAAAATAATAAACCATAAATCTGACCCTCAGATTTGTGATATAACAAAAAAAATTAAAATACACAAAATTGTGCCTCTTTTTGTGATTATTCATATTAAAAAAAGCACATCACTTTTTCACATTATTTAAAAACACCACCACAATTTCAATAATAAAAATAAAAAGTGATACTTTGAAGCATGTTTATAGTATTTTTAAGAGTTTAGCCCGTGTCAAACCACACAAAAACCTAGGCTTGATAATATGGTAAACAATGTTGTTCTTGTTTCTTTAATCAGTTTTAAAGAGGTTTTAGGTCAGAATAGACCATTCAAATAGGTTAGGCCAAGTAGTATTGTCTATTTTTTTTTTTAGGGACGAATTCGGTGTTTTTCTTAATATTTTTAATTTAGAAATTGTTGGGTTGTATTTTGTAGGTTTTTAGGGTGAAAAGCCACATCTAGAATTTGTTGATGGTGAATCGTGAATTATGAGATATTATTTTGAATAAAAAACAACGTTTGAAAGAAAAGAAAAATATTTGAAAAATATTTCATCTATAAAATGATAAAAATATATTTTTTAATTTTAATTTAAGACAATCTTTCTATACTTACATAAAAGAGTATAAGTTTGCAAGATAAGAAAAAAAATTTGCGACCAATAAAAAAATTAGTAGGAATTCAAGTCTAATTTGGTGGAAAGAATTTAAATAAAAAAAAGTAAGAGATTATATAGAGTTTGTTATCGGGTATTTTGGTAAAACATACGAATACTGAATTTAAAAAACAATAAAAGGACTAGAGGAGAGTAATACAAGTGAAGAAATTGTCTCGTAAGGTAGGAGTAAGGGTCTGAAAAATGGCTCGAACCGCAAATCGATAGCAATTACAGTTTGATCATATATTAAAATCGCAAAAATAGAAACTAAAGTTAAACCGTTAAATTGGTTAGGGATTGGTGGGTCGGATCAAACCATAACTTAGTCGGTTTTTTTAATTTGACTAAAAACGCTATCGTTTTGTGAGCTGATCCACTAAGCCCCAACTATTACCAACCCAACAACTCTAACTCATTCCAACGCTGCAACAGCAGCACACACTCCCTCCCTCCCATTACCTTTGGGCTCATCATTCCTCTCAACGCCAACTCACTCACTCCCTCACGTCCGTTTAACCACCGAATTGCTCCTGCCGCCGTCGCAAGTTGGATCTTCGAAGCTCACTCCTCACTCCTGCAGCAAACGTTTCAGCAGTGGAAGCACAGTCGCCGGACTCGCCTCTTGCCTCCATCGCGAAGCTCTGTTCTACCGTCGCCGACGCCATCTTTGTTCTATCTGTCAGCGCTGCTCCCCCTCTTGCTGATCAGGATTTACTCTGTTTTATGCTTCTAGCTTCTAGTATTTTTTTAGCAATAATTAGTTGAATAATTATTGTTGAATAATCTGTAAACTTGTTATAGGTTGAATAATTGTTAATTAATCTGTGAACTTTGCTGTTGTTATTGGGTTAAATAATTGTTGAATAATTCTTCTTAATCAATCTTTGAACCTTGTTGTTATTATTAAGTTGAATAATTATTGTTAGTTAGGCTATAAACCTTGCTGTTGTTATTGATTTTAGGTTTTTCTATCATATTATCTCTATATTCTTAATTTACTTTGGTGATTTTGTTAATTATTATAGCATTGTTCTGATTTATGTGATTTATATCAATTATAATTTATATTTCTAATTCTGATTATTCTTGGAATTTTAATTTTGTTCATTATAATTTATATTTTTTAATTGATTGTGATTTGATTTCTATGATTTCTTTGAAATTTTGTGATTCTTGTGACAGGTTTCAATTCAAGATGGTATGGTATTGTTTCTGTGAATCAATCTCATTAGGATTTGATTGATTGATTTTTTCACTTTGTTCCTAAGAACGGTGGTAGATTAGATTATTATTGATAAGATTTATGACTTGTTCCTATATACGGTGTTATGATCAATATGGTTGTTGGTGGGGACATGTTCAAAACGCAAAGCAATTTTTCATTGTTGAAAAATTTGAACTAGAGAATCTGTATGTTATTTTGTTATCCTTTTTATTTCGATGTGTACTAGTAATTTGTAATTTAAAGAAGATAGCTTGTTTAGAATCTCCATTAGCCTAGGCACTAGTAGTGTTCTGTTTCAGTAAACTAGTCATGTCTCTTTTGTAATTGCCTATTGATTCTAAAATTCTTACCTTGTAGAAAATTGGAACCAAGATCAAGGAACTTATTTTGCTAGAAAGCATCAAGAGCAACCTATCAAAAAATAATCATATTTTTTATGATCTAAATTTAATGTTAGAGTTCATAGATGAATTTTTTTTCTTTGAAATAAATAAAAATAATATTTTTTCCACCATCAAGAATATATTCAAACTTTTAAGACTGTTAACTAGAAATATAGCAATGTTGATGCATATGTTTGTAGTTTTTACGCTTTAGTTCATATGTTGTGATTGTGTTGATTTTTCTGTTATTTGATTTTTTAGTTTGTATTTGAATGAGATTATAACCTTGTGGTTTATGTAGTATTTTTAATTTGAATAATATTTGAAAGTTTATATTAGACTTTAATTATATTTTAATGTGTTTATTTATATTTATTTATTATTTTATTATAAAACAGTTTTTTCAATTGAACTACAGTCAAACTAGTTGAATCAGTAAACCAATGACCCAATAGCTAGAACAGTTCGATTTTCAGAACCTTGGGTAGGAGTATGAGCGGGTACTAGTAATTTAATTATTCCATTAAATTAAAATCTACTTGATTATATTGGGTAATAAATTTGGGAGCCACAATATCCAGACCGATTCAATTACTCGGCTATTTAATATATTATATTAAAAAATTAAAATTAAAATTTTTATATAATTTTTACTAATTCTAATCTTACTTTAACCATCATTTTTTTCTTAATATAATTTTTCCAGTGTTAGATAACCTTTTTTTATTTTTTATAAATTTAATTTTAATATGATATACTTGATTATCGGAACCGACTCAATCCGGATTTAATCAATTCGAATCTAATTACAAAAGATACACTAATTCAACTCAATTCAATCCAATCCGAACCGATCACATTTAATTAGTTTAGATTCCAAATTCTTGAAAATCTGATTCAACCTAATCCAATTATACCCCTATCACAAGGTCTAGGAAAATAAAGAGAAGTGAGAAAAGCCCTTTTTATGACTGTGTATTATGTTATAAAATAAATATAAAATAAAGAAGTATAAATAGAAGACTCTGGTACCACAATTACTATCTCAATATAATAAAGATGATTAATATATTTATTAATATTATATGTAAAGAGTAATAGAAAAGAGTATTTAAAATACTTATAAAATAAAGGAAGAGAAAATTGTAGTAGAAAGAGAGAGAAGTATTGTAACATAAGGAAGAGAGAGAATAGTTTATTGCTTGTTATATGTTTCGTCAGAGGCAAAGCCTCTATTTATATACATTCATAAGGTTACTTTGTCAAACCTTATTAAATGAAATCTCTCATGAAAACTTGAACTTTATGGAAAATGGGCATCCACATCCTTTGTACTTATCATAACACTCCCCCTTGGATGACTATTTAGGATTATTGCCTCGTTAAAACCTTACTAAAGAAAAACCCAGTGGGAAAAAACCTTAGTGAAGGAAAAAGAGTACAATATCCTTTGTGATGGGGACTGCCTCATTAAAAACCTTGTCAAGAAAAACCCAATGGGAAAAAACTTGACCAAGAAAAAAAGAGTACAGTCTCCCCCTCTTGCCGACATCATTTAATGTCTCGAAATCGGCGCATCCCAATCTCATGTACCAATCTTTCAAAGGAGGATTTTGGGAGTGACTTTGTTAATAAATCTGACAGATTGTCACTTGAACGGATCTGTTGGACATCAATTGTCCCTTGATTTTGAAGATCATGAGTGGAGAAGAATTTTGAGAGAAATATGCTTGGTTCTATCGCCTTTGATGTATCCACCTTTAAGTTGGGAAATGCATGCTGTATTATCTTCAAACAGGACCGTTAGAGCTATCTTATGATCAATCAATCCACATGATGACAAAATATATTGAATCAGGCTCCTCAGCCAAAAGCACTCGCGACTAGCTTCATGAATTGCTAGTATTTCAGCATGATTAGAGGAGGTTGCTGCTATTGTCTGTTTCGTGGACCTCCATGATATAGTTGTACCACCATATGTAAATAGGTATCCTGTTTGAGATCTCCCTTTATGTGGATCAGACAAGTATCCGGCATCTGCATAGCCAACTAGTTGTGACTTGGATCCATAGGGATAAAATAATCCCATATCAACCATTCCATGAAGATATCAAAAAATTTGTTTGATTCCACTCCAATGTCTTCTGGTTGGAAAGGAACTATATTTTGCTAGTAAATTCACCGCGAATGATATGTCAGATCGTGTATTATTGGCAAGATACATTAGCGCTCCAATGGCACTAAGATATGGTACTTCAGAACCAAGGATATCTTCATTCTCTTTTTTAGGACGGAATTGATCCTTTTCCACATCTAAAGATCTTACGATCATTGGGGTACTCAAAGGATGTGATTTATCCATATAGAATCTTTTCAAGATCTTCTTTGTGTATGTCGCTTGATGAATAAAGATCCCATTTTTTGTATACTCGATCTGCAGGCCGAGATAAAATTTAGTCCATCCAAGATCTTTCATCTTAAACTCTTCTTTTAGAGTTTTTATAATTGTTGGAATCTCTTCAAGAGTCCCAATGATATTCAAATCATCAACATACACTGCAATTATAATGAATCCAGATGCGGTTTTCTTTATGAAAACACATAGACAGATATCATCAATCTTGAATCCGTTTTTGGCCAGATACTCAATAAGACGATTATACCACATTCGTCCAGATTGCTTTAGACCATATAAAGATCTTTGC
>NC_029778.3:17235879-17244140 GCF_000817695.3 Arachis duranensis | reverse complement strand
TCCATTTGCTCGCACTCACTCTCTTCTCTTCTCCAAACTCTCTTCTTCACGTTTGATCGTCCGTCCCCGATCCCTCGCTGCCATTCACCTTTCACCATTCCCCAAACCACCGTTCTCTCACTCTTGCTCTCTCATTCAGCTCGACACACTCTCACTCTCTCGCTTCCTGTTCTGCTTCGAAAAATGTGGATTCTTTGAGTACAGAAGTCAACATAACACAGCAACACCAGTGTCAGTCACGCTTCTATTGGTCGTCATGGAGCATAGCTCTGTCGATCATCGTGGAGCACAGCAAAGCAACGCAACGCGCCAATGCCAATGTCAGCTACTCAGCTGAGCCTGCTTCATTCTGGCATCTCAGCCTTCAAGTATGTTTAAAAATAAATTAGTTATTGAATTGAATCAATTGATGCATTTGGTAGTTGTTACTTGTTAGTGTGAGTTTAATCTGTAATTTTGGTAGTTGAACAAATTTAAATAATTTTGGTATAATGGTATGATTTTTGCCATTTTGATTCTGAAATTAACTTTTTAAATTTTTTTTAGTTTGAATTCTGGTGTGATGAATGACGAAATATGGATTAATGAATCTATATATCTGATAGTTACATATTTGTTAATGAATGATGAAATATGGAATACTGAATAAGCTCTGGTGTTAGATATTTAGATAGTTAGACTGTTAGTTACTTAGATGTTTTTTTGTTAATGAATCTGAATATCTGAAATACTGAAACTCTGAAATGTTAGTTTAGTTTAGTTTAGTTTATTGAAAACTGAAATCTGAATTTAGGAAATCTAAATTTAGGTAATCTGAAATGTTAGTTTAGTTTATTGAAATATGAAATCTAAATTTAGGAAATCTGAAATGTTAGTTTAGTTTAGTGTATTGATTGCTGAAATATGAATTTAGGAAATCTGAAATGTTAGTTTAGTTTAGTTTAGTTTATTGAAATCTGAAATCTGAATTTAGGAAATCTAAAATGTTAGTTTAGTTTAGTTTAGTTTATTAAAATCTGAAACTCTAGATAACTTTGGTAAATTAATTATTTGGTTTGTTGATTTGTTGATTTAGGGACAAAAATAAAAAATGTCTAAAACAAATGATGTTTCTGATGAAGATGGTGAAGATGATGATATTGATGCCATGGAAGATGAAGATATTGGAGGATTTCAGTTTTAGACTTTTACTTTATTAGAACATTTAATTGTTGCTTTGTTGTTTTCTTTTGTTTTTTGGTTGTGTTATATGGGGTTTTGATTGTGTGCTTGTATGTTTTATGTTGAACTAAATGCATATTTGTGAAGGATTTAAATGTGTGGTCTAGAGTACTTGTTATAATTGTAGTATTATGTTAAGTTATTATGTGTTTTGATGTTAAAATTGTTAAGTTTGAATGACTATATTTGAGTATATATATATATATCATAGACTCACAAGTTTGACAACCTTGGTTTAGAGCATGTTCTAGGTTAGATTTCTAGAGAGATAAGCTCCCTCTTCTCTCAAGAAGTTAAGGTTCTTAGGTTAATTTCTCTTTAGATTTAGGTTTTAATTCTTATTTTAGTTTAATTCTGTTTATAATTTCTTGTTCTGGTATTTTAATTTTCCTAGTTTCTCTTGTTAATTTTTCTATTTTGCTACTTTTTAGTTTATAAACAATTGTCATTTTTCAATTTCTTTTAATGCAATTGATGTTTTATTTTTTTCTTGATGCTTGTTTGAGTTATTGTTATTAGTTTCTCGTATTTGGTAGCTTTAAATTTTATTATTATTGCAATTCAATATGCTTTTCTTTTATGTCTTCCAAGTGTTTGATAAAATGTTTGGTTTAACATTAGAGTAGATTTTTGCATTCTTGGCTTGGAATTGAGAAATTAGGTGATCTTCAGTCATTTTATGTCCAATTTGGATTGGTAATCTAGAGTAGTTAGTTAATCTTGTCTCCATTGACTCTAATCGTTTACTAATTCAATTAGTAAATTGATTAGGACTTATGGATTATGGTTAACTATGCCTATTTAACCTTCTCCCGATGTTAGAGATGACGAAGTAGAATTACACTTGATAATTGTTATGTTATGATTAATACAAGGATAGAAAATATTGATTCTCAATCCTAGCCAAGATGCCTTTTTAGCATTTATTAGCTTTACTTTCTTATTATTTAATTTCTTGCCTTTTTACTTTCAAACCCCTTATTCTTATAACCCATAATACACACACCTTACTGCAACTCCTTTGAGAGATGACCTAAGATCTAATACTCTCAATTTTTATTAGTTTGCATTTGTGACAAACAAAAATTAAACTCTGATAAGGGTCATTTGTTGGTTTGGAACTATACTTATAACGAGATTTGAGTTTTATAACTTGTGAAAATTCCGAACCGGCGATTGGTCCGTGTGAAGTTTTTGGTGCCATTGCTGGAGAGTTGCAATGTGTGCTTGTTATTGGTTATTGTTCATATGTGAATGTTGTGAATAGCTCATTTTTTATTGTTTGCTTGCTTTTGCTAGTTTTAGCAGTTTGTTTTTCTTTGTTTCTTATTAGCTTCTGTTTTTATTTTCTCTTTTCACTATGAATTCTCACCATTTTTTAGTTTGGTTGTAATTATGTTGCAGGAAATAGGTGCTTCAATGATGGATTTCAATATGGATCAGGAAATCAATTGAGAGATGAGTCACATACTTATAGGCAATCTTCATGGCAACAACCTCAGCTCTGTTATGAATGCAATCTGCCCCGTAATGCATACCAATCCAATGGACATGGTGAATCATCTTGTGGTTATCAACCTCAACCACCATATACCTATAAACTACCTCCTCAACATTATTCTTAACCACCTTTCTCACAAGTCACATCTTATCACCAAACACCGCCATATGATCCTATTCTATATCCACCACCATATCACCAACCATATACACCTCAAGAACAACTATACGAGCCATACAACCCATATTTAGAATTACCACCATTTCAACACCAATACTTCCAAGAACCACCAATTTTATATACATCACCTCAATACCTTTACTAATATGAACTACCTTCCAACTGTGACACCTTTTTCCCAAACAATGAACCCTCTTTTTTACCTCAATACGAAGTTCTCCAACCCTGGATTCAAGAACAACAAGAGCTTTGAGCTTTTCTCCAAGAGCAAGAAGAATTCCAAAAGATACAAAAAAAATTTGTGGATACCTTAGCTGAAGCAGTGAACCACTTAGTCCTGCTGCACTCATGCAATTAAGGCATTACCATTGACGAATATGGAGAATCAACTAAAGAACATAGTGAGAAGGAGAGCTTGGAACCTCAAAGGGAAGAAGAGAAGTTGAAGCATGAATCGCAACAAGAGGAAGGAGTTGAGATAATTAAACCATAAGAATTGGTTGAAGAGATAAGAGAAGTTGAGCAAAGGACAAGTTCCATTGTTGAAGATGATCTCACACTAGCTAACAGTTTCAAGGAGTACTTTGAACCTTCTTTCGTTGAATTTAAAATGGATGTTAGAGTGGATCTTACGCAACCGCTGAGATATGACTTGAGTGATAGGGAAGAGTTAGAAGAGGTTGGTGAAGAAGAAGCTGAACATGAGGAATCTTGTCATGAGATAGAGATTGAAAAATCTTATCAAGTGGTAAAAGTCCTTCAAAGGGGACAGACGGGAAAATTGCTTTGTCTAGACCATTGGAGACCTCTCTTTCTAGGTCACCATCCATTCGTTTATTTTAAGTGGTTAAAGATCTTATCCTTAAACTTTATTATCCCACTTGAATATAGTTTGCTTGAAACAGATGGTCAGCTTAGAGCTCTTTCTGAATTCAAGAGAAAAAGAGAGATGGTTAGTGGTTTGAAACATCATTCTTGGTTCATTAAGGTTAAATCTTCGAAGCTTGGTTTCCATGGTTGGTGTAATGCTCAATCAAGTGGATTTTGGGGGATGTTTGGGTGCTTAAGCGAGAGTTCTAAGTGCTTGACACCCAGTTAGAATCAAGAGAATCAACTAAAAAACGGGTGTAAGAACAAGGTTTGGGATCCCGGCATACAACGTGATCATCAATTTTAGGAGCTCTTGACTTGTGTAGAACTTTATCAAGGTTTGATGCACTTAATTGAAAATTCTGGCAATCACTTGAAGACCAAGCATTAGTGGAAGTTTTAGGATGAGTTCAAGCATAAGCCACCATGAAAAGAGCTCACCAAAATGTCCAACTGAAGGACTTTAACTAAAAGTGCAGGTGGAAGACACCCCACCATGATAAATTCTTTCCATTATCTTTTTTGTATATATTAGAGAATAAGTTGAATTTCCATTTTTAGTTAGGTTTGTTTAGTTTAATTGGTAGTTTAGCTTGTTTAATAAGATTTGATATTGCTTTGGCATCTTAGTTGGGTATTTGAGATGCTTGGTTTGGTAATAAAGTGAAAAAAGTTTTGGAAAAAAAGTGCAAGCCCGTGCGTATGCATGCCTAATGCGTACGTGCAGACACCAAATTTTTGACAAAGTCACGTGTGCAACCATTTCTCGCGTACACGACATAAGGGGGCAGTGGCAATGGCCTGAGTTACGTGTATCTTCTCGCGTATGCACCATTATCAAGTCATGCATACGCATGATACATGCGTACGCACAGCCTTCATTTTGCCCTAGTCATGCGTATGCATAGGAGATGCGTACGCATGAATTCAAAATGCCACCCCTTTTGTGCGAGTTCCCAATTCGCACATGCATAACATAACCCTCTTTCATCTTCTTCTTTGTCTTCCCATTTCTCTCCCAACCACCATACCACCATCACCTAACCTCCATTTCTGACCAGCACCGCCGACGACTAATAGTGCACGCCACCGTCACCACCTTTCTCTCCCTTTCTTCCATCTCTCTTTCTTCTTCTTCTTCTCTATGAACAAGGCAAGCCCCCTGTTTCGATATCTTTTGGCAAGCTCACTGCCGCCAGTGTCGCCTTCATTGTTCAGCCACCACTGTTGCTGCACCACCCATATTATTCTTTTTTTTCCCTTTCCTTTGTTCAGTTTTCTGCATTTCTAGGTTTTTACCATTACCTTTTTAAATTCTGTTAGTTTGATTATTAATTTAGTTAGTTAGTTTTGTTAGATTAGAATTAGTTAGATTGTATGTTTTAGTGGATTTCTAGGTTGTTAGGTAGGTTGAACGTAGTATGTAGTGAATTTATGTCTGTTTATTTTGTTACTGTGATTGTGTTTGGTTTGGAATTTTTTTCGCTATTTGCTTGAATGATTGATGGTTTCATCGTTCCTTTGCTGATTATGTTGAACTTTGCTGCTTTACTCAATTGCATATAATTGTTTAAATCCCCATGAATTAAGTATGTAATTGCTAAATTCATTTGGAAAATGGTTGATTGAGTAAAATGCTATGTTAAATTGTTGAACCATGTGGGTTACTTGTTGATTTTGGTTGATTTATGCTGCTGAATTGGCTAATTGTCTTTCATGATTCATTGTTGGTAATTAATGTCAATTGAGCTGACGTATTATGTTGAAATTGTCTGACATCATGTTGAACATTGTCATGAAAGTATGCTAAACTCAATTGACCAATTACTAAGCTCATTTGATTCCTGTTCTGCTGTTATGTTGCCTGAATGTTGTTGCACATGTTAAATTGTCGATTTTGGTTCAACAAGGTTCTTATTGACGGTTTTCTGTATCAAGAAGACCTTGCATACCATGTGGTTTTAAAAAAAATTACCTCAAAGAGATTTTCGCTGAACAATTTTAGTCCACACCTTGACTTCAATGCTTGTTTCCATTTTGATTTATTTCTATGCATTGAAAGAGAGTCGAATTGGTTTTTAATTCACCAAAATCTGTGAAGTTTGATTGGTTGAGGTTTCCTTACCAAATTTTGCAAGTTTAATACATCCATGTCTTATGTAACTCAACCACTTTACTTTTTTTATATATTTACTTGGTTTGAGTTATCTTAGGCATGAAATTCACCCTTTTGACACCAAGCTTATGAATTTAGTATTCGAAAGCATTTTGGTGTTTGAATTGCTATACTTGATTTGTTCAACATTATTTTTGCTTATTTCATCACCAACTGCTTAAGCTTATGCCTAATGAGATGTGAATTTTATTTGTTGAATATGTGCATTACACATACCTTTAAACCACTCATTTTAGAATAAGACATATTCTGTGAAGTTGAATGTGAGCTTTCCTGTTTTGCATATTTTGAAAATATTTCTGAGTTTAGGACCATGTTCTCTATGTACATAATCACTAACTTTTCTTTTTCAACTAATTCTTTTTCTTTCTCTAAGTGCATAGCAATAATGTTTTCTTACTTTATTTTTGTTAAATAGGCAAGTTAACAAAATTTAATTGACTTTGATTGATTGGAGAGTGATTTCTACATGATTTTGCTTTGTAATTTCACTTCCACTTTCAATCAATTCTGTTTTCTCATTTTACTTCACATCTACTTGATTATTGACATCAGTTTTTGTCTTATGCTTGCTTGCTCATATAATTCTGCTTAGTATGCCTTTAGAATAAATTTTATATATCTGTTTTTTCTGCTCTTTTATAGGATGACAGATAAAAAAGAAAAGGATAAAGAAAAGGCCACTGGCCCAAGTACGAAGAAGAAAACTCAATAGATCGCTAAAATAGCGGATAAGCCACTCTCTGAGAGACAGATCAGTGAGAGGGATAGAATTAATTAGAGCACACCTCCCATTAATCCGTCTAAGTTCATCAACCTTTACTCGGAGCTGAAGTTCCCAGATTTGTAGAGGAGCAGCTTCCATGTCGAGAGGAAGCTCCAAATCTCTACTGAGATACAAAAGTTTACTGAGCATCGGATCAATTAGCGATGATGGATATTCATAGATCGGAACTGATAGGAGTGAACGTGTCATGGGTCCGTGAGTTTTACTGTAACTATTACAGAGCAATCCTTGACACAGTTCTCCTCCGCGGCAAGCAGATCTTGGCTACAGAAGAGATCATTGAAGAGGTCCTCCATTTCCCGTCTCGAGCTACTGAGAAGGATGACTTTCAGAAGGCGGATGAGGACTGACTCACTATATACTTTGACTGGGATGCAGTTCTGAGAGTGATTGCACATCTGATGAGTAGATATTTTATATGCTTTTTGGGGGATAATTTCATGTAGTTTTTAGTATGTTTTAGTTAGTTTTTAGTATATTTTTATTAGTTTTTAGGCAAAATTCATATTTCTGGACTTTACTATGAGTTTGTATGTTTTTCTGTGATTTCAGATATTTTCTGGCTGAAATTAAGGGAGCTGAGCAAAAATTTGATTCAGGCTGAAAAAGGATTGCTGATGCTGTTGGATTTTGACCTCCCTGCACTCGGAATGAATTTTTTAGAGCTACAAGAGTCCAATTGGCGCGCTCTCAATTGGGTTGGAAAGTAGACATCCAGGGCTTTCCATTAATATATAATAGTTCATACTTTGCTCGAAGATAAATGACATAAACTGGCGTTTAATGCCAGTTCCATGTTCCATTCTGGCGTCAAACGCCAAAAACAGGTTACCAGTTGGAGTTAAACGCCCAAAACAGGTTACAACCTATTGTTTAACTCCAGAAATAGTCCAGACACGTGAAAAGCTCAAGTCTCAGCCCCAGCACACACCAAGTGGGCCTGATGAGCGGATAATTTGTATACTTTTTGGCATTGTTTTTAGTATGTTTTTGGTATGATCTAGTTAGTTTTTAGTATATTTTTATAAGTTTTTAGTTAAAATTCACTTTTCTGGACTTTACTATGAGTTTGTGTGTTTTTCTGTGATTTCAGGTATTTTCTGGCTGAAATTGAGGGACCTGAGCAAAAATCTGATTCAGAGACCAAAAAGGACGGCAGATGCTGTTGGATTCTGACCTCCCTGCACTCGAAGTGGATTTTCTGGAGCTACAGAAGCCCAATTGGCGCGCTCTCAACGGCGTTGGAAAGTAGACATCCTGGGCTTTCCAGCAATATATGATAGTCCATACTTTGCCCAAGATTTGATGGCCCAAACCGGCGTTCAAAGTCACCTCAAGAAATCCCAGCGTTAAACGCCGGAACTGGCACCCAAATGGGAGTTAAACGCCCAAACTGGCACTAAAGCTGGCGTTTAACTCCAAGAAGAGTCTCTACACGAAAATGCTTCATTGCTCAGCCCAAGCACACACCAAGTGGGCCCGGAAGAGGATTTTTATATCATTTACTCATTTTTGTACACCTTAGG
>NC_029778.3:17233151-17234330 GCF_000817695.3 Arachis duranensis | reverse complement strand
ATTATAAAATCCAAAAATATTTCTTGTTTGAGTCTAGAGTCTCATCATAAGTTTGGTGTCAACTGCATGCATTCATATGTCTTAGTGATCTTCAAGATGTTCTTGATGATTTACTTGCTCTAATCTTCGAATTCTATTGACTTGAGTGTTTTGTGTGTCCCATATGCATTTTCATTAGTGTCAGTAGTATACAAACTGCTAAGTTTGGTGTCTTGCATGCATTGTTATTTGATTCTTGTTGCATTTTGATTTATCCTTATTATTAAAAATTCAAAAATATTTTTAATTTGTGTCTTTTCAAGTCAATAATACAGAGAATTGAAGATTCAGAACATACAGCAGAGGAATTACACAGAAAAAGCTGGGCGTTCAAAACGCCCAGTGAAGAAGGAAAACTGACGTTTAAACGCCAGCCAGGGCACCTGGCTGGGCGTTTAACACCCAAAAGGGTAGGATTTTGGGCGTTAAACGCCAGAATGGATACCATTCTGGGCGTTTAACGCCAGGATGGTTAGAAGGGAAGATTTTGTTTTCAAATCAAATTTTTTTTAAGTTTTCAAAATCTTTTCAAAATCAAATCTTTTTTCAAATCAATTTTTCAATCAAATCTTTTTCAAAATTAACTTCTTTCCTTTTCCAAAGATATTTACTATCAATTAATGATTTGATTCAACATTTCAAGTATGTTGCCTTTTCTGTTGAGAAAGGTTTAATGATTGAATCATATATTTTCTTGTTAGCCAAGTCATTAATTTTCAAAATCAAATCTTTTTCTAAATCGTTTTTTAATCACATCTTTTTCAAAATAGTTTTCAATCATATCTTTTTGATTTCTAATTTCAAAATCTTTTTCAAAAATCACTTTATTTCCCTCCTAATCATATTTTTCGAAAATCATTTGACTTCTAATTTCAAAATCTTTTTCAAAAATCACTTGATTTCTTTTCAATTTTCATTTTCGAAAATTAAGTAATGTTTTTCAAAATTATTTTCAAATTTTTCACTTAATTTTCGAAAATCACTTCCCTCCTTCTCACATCCTTCTATTTATGGACTAGCACTATCCCTTAATGCAAAAATTCGAACTCCATTTTCTCAAATAAGTTCGAATTTTCTACTTCTGTCTTCTACTCTTCTTTTCCTCTGACACCTAAAGGAATCTCTATACTGTGACATAGA
>NC_029778.3:17230054-17231734 GCF_000817695.3 Arachis duranensis | reverse complement strand
TGAGACCATAGAGATTCCATTGGACTTACTTCTGCCATTCATGAGCTCTGATGAGTATTCCTCCTCTGAAGAGGATGAGTATGTCACTGAAGAGCAAGGTGCTAAATACCTTGGAGCAATCATGAAGCTAAATGACAAGTTATTCGGAAATGAGACTTGGGAGGAGGAACCCCCTTTGCTCACCAAAGAACTGGATGACTTGTCTAGGCAGAAGCTGCCTCAAAAGAGGCAGGATCCTGGGAAGTTTTCTATACCTTGTATCATAGGCACCATGACCTTCAAGAAGGCCTTGTGTGACTTAGGGTCAAGTGTAAACCTCATGCCCCTCTCTATAATGGAGAAGCTAGGGATCTATGAGGTGCAAGCTGCAAAAATCTCACTAGAGATGGCAGACAACTCAAGAAAACAAGTTATGGACTTGTAGAGAATGTTCTGGTTAAAGTTGAAGGCCATTACATCCCTACTGATTTCATAGTCCTAGAGACTGGGAAGTGCATGGATGAATCCATCATCCTTGGCAGACCCTTCCTAGCCACAGCAAAGGTTGTGGTTGATGTTGATAGAGGAGAGTTGATCATTCAAGTGAATGAAGAATCCTTGGTGTTTAAGGCCCAAGGGTATCCCTCTGTCAATCATGGAGAGGAAGCATGAAGAGCTTCTCTCAAAACAGAGCCAAACAGAGCCCCCACAGTCAAACTCTAAGTTTGGTGTTGGGAGGCCACAACCAACTTCTAAGTTTGGTGTTGAACCCCCACATTCAAACTCTAAGTTTGGTGTTGGGAGGTTCCAACATGGTTCTGAGCATTTCTGAGGCTCCATGAGAGTCCTCTGTCAAGCTAATGACAATAAAGAAGCGCTTGTTGGGAGGCAACCCAATGTTTTATAATTAACTATTTTCTTTTGTTATTTTATCTTTTTTGTAGGTTGATGATCATAAGAAGTCACAAAAATAATTGAAAAAGCAAAAACAGAATGAAAAAACAGGAAGAAAAACAGCACACCCTGGAGGAAGATGCTGCTGGCGTTCAAACGCCAGTAAGCCTAGCAGTTGGGCGTTTAACGCCCAGTCTGGCACCATCCTGGGCGTTTAACGCTAGAAAGGGGCACCAGACTGGCGTTAAACGCCAGAAAAGGGTAAGAACCTGGCGTTAAACACCAGGAATGGGCACCAGCCCGGCGTTTAACGCCAGAAATGGCTCAAAACGTGAATTTTGATGCCATTTGGTGCAGGGATGACTTTTCCTTGACACCTCAGGATCTGTGGACCCCACAGGATCCCCACCTACCCTACCATCACTCTCTCTCTTCTTCCCCCATTCACCAATCACCTCAACACCTCTTCCCCAAAAACCCTTCACCTATCAAATCCCATCTTTCTCTTCACCACTCACATCCATCCTTCATAAATCCCCACCAACCTCACCCTTCAAATTCAAACCACTTTCCCTCCCAAACCCACCCCTAATGGCCGAACCCCATCTCCCCTCTCTCCTATATATACCCTTCTTCAACCCTTCATTTTCACACAACCTAAACACCACTTCTCCCCTTCTTTGGCCGAACACACCACCATCTCCCTCTTCCTCATTTCTTCTTCTTCTACTCTCTTCTTTCTTCTTTTGCTCGAGGACGAGCAAACATTTTAAGTTTGGTGTGGTAAAAGCGTTGCTTTTTCGTTTT
>NC_029778.3:17228061-17228947 GCF_000817695.3 Arachis duranensis | reverse complement strand
TGGTGTCTTGTGATCATTAGGGTCTTAGTGTCTATGCCTTAAAGTTATTAATGTCCTATGAATCCATCACCTTTCTTAAATAAAAATGTGCTTAATTGAAAAAAGGAAATAATTGCATGAATTTTGAATCTTATAACAGTTTAATTATTTTGATGTGGTGGCAATATTTTTGTTCTCTGAATGTATGCTTAAACAGTGCATATGTATCTTGAATTTGTGGTTCATGAATGTTGGCTCTTGAAAGAATGATGAAAAAGGAGACATGTTATTGAGGATCTGAAAAATCATTAAAATGACTCTTGAAGCAAGAAAAAGCATTTCCATTCAAAAAATAAAAAAATAAAAAAAAAAACGAAAAAAAAGAAAAAAAAAGAGAAAAAGAAAAAAAGAGTATAGATAAATAAGAGTTGTGATCCAAGGCAAATAAGAGTGTGCTTAAGAACCCTGGACACCTCTAATTGGGGACTCTAGCAAAGCTGAGTCATAATCTGAAAAGGTTCACCCAATTATGTGTCTGTGGCATGTATGTATCCGGTGGTAATACTGGAAGACAGAGTGCTTTGGGCCACAGCCAAGACTCAATAAATAGCTATGTTTAAGAATCATCATACTTTACTAGGAGAATCATTAACACTATCTGGACTCTAAGTTCCTAAAGAAGCCAACCATTCTGAATTTCAAAGGATAGATTGAGATGCCAAAACTGTTCAGAGGCAAAAAGTTAAAAGCCCCGCTCATCTAATTAATACTGATCTTCATAGATGTTTTTGAAGTTCATTGCATATTCTCTTCTTTTTATCTTATTTGATTTTCAGTTGCTTGGGGACAAGCAACAATTTAAGTTTGGTGTTGTGATAAGCGGATAATTTGTACGCTTTTTGGCATT
>NC_029778.3:17188910-17227864 GCF_000817695.3 Arachis duranensis | reverse complement strand
CATAAAAGCTGGAGTTAAACGCCCAAACTAGCACCAAAGCTGGCGTTTAACTCCAAGGAAAGCCTCTACACGTGTAAAGCTCAATGCTCAGCCCAAGCACACACCAAGTGGGCCCAGAAGTGGATTTCTACATCATTCACTTAATTCTGTAAACCCTAGTAGCTAGTTTCATTATAAATATGACCTCTTACTATTATATTTTCATCTTGGAATCATCTTTAGAATGTTTTCCTTAGACTTGGGAGCTGGCCTCACGGCCATGCCTACCTTCACCACTTATGTATTTTCAACGGTGGAGTTTCTACATACCATAGATTAAGGTGTGGAGCTCTGCTGTTCCTCGAGTATTAATGCAATTACTATTGTTCTTCTATTCAATTCATGCTTATTCTTCTTCTAAGATATTCACTCACACTTCAACTTGATGAATGTGATGATCCGTGACACTCATCATCATTCTCACCTATGAACGCGTGACTGACAACCACTTCCGTTCTACTTAAGATTGAGCGTGTATCTCTTAGCCTCCATTCCGAAAGATCGGAGTCTTCGTGGTATAAGCTAGAATTAATGGTGGCCATTCCTGAGATCCGAAAAGTCTAAACCTTGTCTGTGGTATTCCGAGTAGGATCTAGGAAGGGATGACTGTGTCGAGCTTCAAACTCGCGAGTGTTGGGCGTAGTGACAGACGCAAAATAATCACTGAATTCTATTCCAATATGATCGAGAACTGACAGATGATTAGCCGTGCGGTGACAGCACATTTGGATCATTTTCACTGAGGAAAGGAGGTAGCCATTGACACTGGTGAAACCCAAACATACAGCTTGCCATGGAAAGGAGTAAGAAGGATTGGATGAAGGCATTAGGAAAGCAGAGAGACGGAAGGGAAGGCATCTTCATGCGCTTATCTGAAGTTCCTACCAATGAATTGCATAAGTATCTCTATCTTTACCTTTGTGTTATTTTCGTTCATCACCATATACATTTGAGTTTGCCTGACTAAGATTTACAAGATGACCATAGCTTGCTTCAATACTAACAATCTCCGTGGGATCGACCCTTACTCGCGTAAGGTTTATTACTTGGACGACCCAGTGCACTTGCTGGTTAGTTGTGCGAAGTTGTGTAATGCCATGGTATTGAGCTGCCAAGTTCTTGGGGCTCATGACTGGGGATTATGAGAGTTGTGAAAAAGTAATGTTCACAATTTCGCGCACCAGGGCCCCAGAAGTGGATTTCTGTACTATCTATCTTAGTTTACTCATTTTCTGTAAACCTAGGTTACTAGTTTAGTATTTAAACAACGTTTAGAGATTTATTTTGTATCTCATGACATTTTAGATCTAAACTTTGTACTTTTTGACGACATGAGTCTCTAAACTCCATTGTTGGGGGTGAGGAGCTCTGCAGCGTCTCGATGAATTAATGCAACTATTTCTGTTTTCTATTCAACACGATTGTTTCTATCTAAGATGTTCATTCGCACTTCAATATGATGAATGTGATGATCCATGACACTCATCACTATTCTCAATCTATGAATGCGTGCCTGACAATCACCTCCGTTCTACCTTCGATTGAATGAGTATCTCTTGGATTCCTTAATCAGAATCTTCGTGGTATAAGCTAGAATCCATTGGCAGCATTCTTGAGAATCTGGAAAGTCTAAACCTTGTCTGTGGTATTTCGAGTAGGATTCAGGGATTGAATGACTGTGACAAGCTTCAAATTCACAAGAGTTGGGTGTAGTGACAGACGCAAAAGGATCAATTGATCCTATTCCAGCACGAGTGAGAACCGACAGATGATTAGCCATGCGGTGACAGCACACCTGGACCATTTTCACTGAGAGGACGGATGGTAGCCATTGACAACGGTGATCCACCAACACACAGCTTGCCATAGAAGGAACCTTGCGTGCGTGAAGAAGATGACAGTAGGAAAGTAGAGATTCAAAAGACAAAGCATCTCCAAAACTCCAACACATTCTCTATTACTGCGTAACAAATACTCATTTCATGCTCTTTCACTTTTTACAATTGAAACTAAAGAAACCTATTGGTATCCTGACTAAGAATAATAAGATAACCATAGCTTGCTTCAAGCCGGCAATCTCCGTGGGATCGACCCTTACTCACGTAAGGTATTACTTGGACGACCCAATGCACTTACTGGTTAGTTGTGCGGAATTACATAGTGTGAGTGTAATTTTCGTGCACCAAGTTTTTGGCGCCGTTGCCGGGGATTGTTTGAGTTTGAACAACTGATGGTGAATCTTGTTGCTTAGATTAGGAAAATTTTGTCTTTTGGATCATAGTCTTTTATTTTCTTTTCAAAAAGTTTTCAAAAATATTATTTTTCTTTATTAATTTTTAGTTTTTCTATGAGTTTAGTGTCATGTTTTAAGTTTGGTGTCAATTGCATGCTTTTCTTTGTCTTTCAATTTTCGAATTGCATGTTCTTTGTTCTTCCTTGATCTTCAAGTTGTTCTTGTCAATTTTTCTTGTTTGATCTTTAGTTTTTCTTGTTCTGTGTCTTTTCTTGTTTTTCTTGTGCCTTTTCAAAATATCAGTTTTCAAAATTTTTTTATTTATTAAAAATACCTCTTTAAAACATGTTACATTTATAGCTCAATTGGCTAGAGCATTGTGTTTGTGTTCTTGGTAATTGGGTATCTTCCTTTTAAAACTTTTTCAAAAATAATTTTTTTTTATTAAATCTTGTGCCAAACTTTAAGTTTGGTGTTCTCTTGTTAATTTTTCTTTAGTTTTCGAAAATTTTAATTTGGTTTTCTAAAAATTTTAAGTTTGGTATTCTTTCTTTTGTTCTTGGTGTTCTTGTGAGTCTTCAAGGTGTTCTTGAGTCTTCTTTGTGTTTTGATATTAAAATTTTTAAGTTTGGTGTGCCTTGGTGTTTTTCCTCCAAAATTTTCGAAAACAAGGAGCATTGGATTTAAAAATTTTAAGTCTTGTGTCTTTTGTGTGTTTTTCTCTTTCATAATAAAATTCGAAAATAAAAAATATCTTTTCTAACTATTTTTAAGCAATTATTTCGAATTTTTTTTATAAAAATTCAAATTTCAATTTTAATATTTTTCAAATCTTATCCTTTTAAGATTTTTTTTTTAAAAAATCACATCTTTTTCAAAAATATCCTAACCACTTTTTCTCTCTTCACTTTTTCGAAAATCTTCATAAAATATTTTCAAATTTTCTTTTATTTTTATTTTTATTTTAGTTTTTATTTTATTTTATTTTATTATTTCGAAAATCTTTTTTTTTATAATAAAATAAATCCACGTCATCTCCCTTTCTCCATCATAGACCTAAGTGGAAATGAACAGTCCAGAAGGACTCTGGGGTCATATGCTAACCCCACTATTGCTTCATACGGGAGTAGTATTTGTATACCCTCCATCAGAGTCAGTAGTTTTGAGTTGAATCCTCAGCTCATTATCATGGTGCAGCAAAGTTGCCAGTATTCCGGTCTTCCACAGGAAGAACCTACAAAGTTTCTGGCACAGCTTTTATAAATTGCTGACACAGTACATGATAAGGAAGTAGATCAGGATGTCTACAAATTATTACTGTTTCCATTTGATGTAAAAGACCAAGCTAAGAGGTGGTTAAATAACCAACCTAAGGCTAGCATAAGGACATAGAAATAGCTGTCAGAAAAATTCATGAATCAAAATTTCATCCCAAAACGGATGACACAGCTAAGGTTGAACATCCAAGGCTTTAAACAAGGAGATAATGATTCTCTTTATGATGCCTGGGAAAGATACAGAGAGATGCTAAGAAAATGCCCCTCTGAAATATTTTCAGAGTGGTGCAGTTAGACATCTTCTATTATGGGCTTACAGAGAAAGCTCAGATGTCTTTGGACCACTCAGCTGGTAGATTTATACACATGAGAAAGACAATTGAAGAAGCTCAAGAACTCATTGATACAGTTGCCAGAAATCAACATTTGTACCTAAGTAGTGAGTCTTCCATGAAAGAAGATGCTAAAACAGTAACTGCTGAACTCAGTCCTGCAGAACAAGTTACTGAATTTAATCAGCAATTAGATTTTCTGACAAAACAGCTAGCCGAATTCAAGGAGATACTACAATACATAAGAATGGCTAATATAAACATGGAAGTACAGTTGAAGCAAACAGAACAGCAGTTATCAAAACAAATAACAGAAGAGTGCCAAGCAGTTCAATTAAGAAGTGAGAAAACATTAAATACCTCACTTCAAGGCAGCAGAAAGCCAAGAAATGAACAAACTGCTACCCAAAATCCCTCTGAGGATAGTAAGAGCCCAGAGAGGAATAATTCTGACGCTCAAACGCCAGAAAAGGGTGGAGAGCTGGCGTTAAACGCCCAACCCATGCTCAGTTCTAGCGTTCAAACGCCACAAACAGGCAAGGAGTTGGCGTTAAACGCCCAATGGAAGCTCAGTTCTGGCATTCAAACGTCAGAAACAGGTAAGGAGTTGGCGTCCAACACCAATCCAGCTTCCAACCCTGGCATTCAAACGCTAGTGAGTGATCAGACACATACAAGTACTGATAGCAACCCCTCTAAAAAGGCTTCTCCAACCATATCTATAGGAAATAAACCTGCAGCAACTAAGGTTGAGGAATATACAAAGCCTAAATGCCTTATCCTCAGAAACTCTACCAAGCAGAATAGGATAAGCAATTTGTCCACTTTGCAGACTATCTCAGGACTCTTGAAATAAAGATTCCGTTTGCAGAGGCACTTGAGCAAATACCCTCTTATGCTAAGTTCATGAAAGAGATATTGAGTCATAAGAAGGACTGGAGAGAAACTGAAAAAGTTTTTCTCACTGAAAAATGCAATGCAGTCATTCCAAAAAGCTTACCAAAAAAGCTTAAAGATCCCGAAAGCTTCATGATACCATGCACATTAGAAGGTACTTGTACCAAGAAAGCTCTATGTGATCTTGGAGCAAGTATCAACCTAATACCTGCATCCACTATCAAAAAGCTTGGTTTGACTGAAGAAGTCAAACCAACCCGAATATGTCTCCAATTTGCTGATGGCTCCATTAAATACCCATCAGGCGTGATTGAAGACATGATTGTCAAGGTTAGGCCATTTTCCTTTCCCACTGACTTTGTGGTGCTAGAAATGGAGGAGCACAAAAGTGCAACTCTCATTCTAGGAAGACCTTTCCTAGCAACTGGATGAACCCTCATTGACGTCCAAAAAGGGGAATTAACCTTGAGAGTCAATGAGGACGATTTTAAGTTGAATGTTGTCAAAGCTATGCAGCATCCAGACACCCCAAATGACTGCATGAGCATTGATATTATTGACTCTCTGGTGGAAGAGGTCAATATGACTGAGAGTCTCGAATCAGAGCTAGAGGATATCTTTAAAGATGTTCAGCTTGATCTGGAGGAACCAAAGAGAATAATAGAACCTCTGAAAATCCCTCAGGAAGAGGAGAAACCTCCTAAACCCGAGCTCAAACCATTACCACTATCCCTGAAATATGCATTTCTGGGAGAAGATGACACTTTTCCTGTAATCATAAGCTCTACCTTAGAGCCACAGGAAGAGGAAGCACTAATTCAAGTGCTGAGAACACACAAGATAGCTCTTGGGTGGTCCATCAGTGATCTTAAGGGCATTAGCCCAGCTAGATGCATGCACAAGATCCTATTGGAGGATGACGCTAAGCCAGTGGTTCAACCACAGAGGCGGCTGAATCCAGCCATGAAGGAGGTGGTGCAGAAGGAGGTCACTAAATTACTAGAGGCTGTGATTATTTATCCTATTTCTGATAGCATTGGGTGAGCCCTGTCCATGTCGTCCCTAAGAAGGGTGGCATGACAGTGGTTCATAATGAAAAAAATGAACTGGTTCCTACAAGAATAGTTACAGGGTGGCGTATGTGTATTGATTACAGAAGGCTCAATACAACTACTAGAAAGGATCATTTTTCTTTACCATTCATAGACCAGATGCTAGAAAGACTAGCAGGTCATGATTACTACTGCTTTCTGGATGGATATTCAGGTTATAATCAAATTGCAGTAGATCTCCAAGATCAAGAGAAAAAAGCATTCACATGCCCATCTGGAGTATTTGCATACAGAAGGATGACATTTGGTCTGTGCAATGCACCTCCAACCTTTCAAAGGTGCATGCTCTCTATTTTCTCTGATATGGTGGAAAAATTTCTAGAAGTCTTCATGGATGACTTTTCAGTATTTGGAGACTCATTCAGCTCCTGTCTTGACCATGTAGCACTTATTCTAAAGAGGTGCCAAGAGACTAACCTGGTTTTAAACTGGGAGAAATGCCACTTTATGGTGACTGAAGGAATTGTCCTTGGGCACAAAATTTCGAACAAGGGAATAGAGGTGGATCAAGCTAAGGTAGAGGTAATTGAAAAATTACCACCACTGCCAATGTTAAGGCAATCAGAAGCTTTCTAGGGCATGCAGGATTCTATAGGAGGTTTATAAAAGATTTTTCAAAAATTGCAAAACCTCTGAGTAATCTGCTAGCTGCTGACACGTCATTTATCTTTGATAAGGAGTGTCTGCAGGTGTTTGAGACTCTGAAAGCTAAGCTGGTCACAGCACCAGTCATCTCTGCACCAGACTGGACATTACCATTTGAACTAATGTGTGATGTCAGTGACCATGCCATTGGTGCAGTGTTGGGACAAAGGCATGACAAGCTTCTACACATCATTTATTATGTCAGTCGTGTTTTAAATGACGCACAGAAGAAATACACAACCACAGAAAAAGAGTTACTTGCAGTGGTTTACACCATTGACAAGTTCAGATCTTATTTAGTAGGATCAAAAGTGATTGTGTACATTGACCATGCTGCTCTTGAATATCTACTCACAACGCAGGATTCAAAACCCAGACTCATAAGATGGGTGTTGCTTCTGCAAGAGTTTGATATAGAAATAAGAGACAGAAAAGGGACAGAGAATCAAGTAGCAGATCACCTGTCCCGAATAGAACCAGTAGAAGGGGCGTCCCTCCCTCTTACTGAGATCTCTGAAAACTTTTCGGATGAGCAACTATTTGCCATCCAGGAAGTACCATGGTTTGCAGACACTGCAGACTAGATTAAAAGCTCAGTAATAGTCCAGCTAAAGACAGTAAAGAAGCGCTTGCTGGGAGGCAACCCAGTCATGAGTTTATTTTATTTGTAATTTTAATTCTAAATTAGATAATACATTTCGGTGAATGATATAGAGAAATAAAGGTTCAGGATATAAAGCAGAGGAATCACAGAGGAAAGGACATCACTAGCGCAAAAATGCCAGTAAGGAAGGTTTCTGGTGTTTAACTCCAGAAAGAAGCAGCAAGTGGGCATTTAACGCCCAAAACAAGTAAGGACTGGGCGTTAAACGCCCAAAGGAAGCATCTCCTGGGCGTTTAACGCCAGGATTGCGAGGAGGAGCAAACCTCTAAGTTTGGTGTGTTTTTCCGTGATCACTGAGCTAAAACTCATCAAGATCATGGCACCTAAGGGAAAACAAACCACTTCAAGAGGCAAGAAAGAGAATATTCCAAAACCACTTTAGAATCAAGAGAAGTTCTTAACCAAAGAACATGCAGACCATTACCACAAAATAATGGGTCTGAGATCAGTGATCCCGGAAGTTAAATTCGATCTGAAAGAAGATGAATATCCGGAGATACAGGAGCTGAAGCGCCAAAAGCTGTCTCTTGAAGGACCAGACACCCCACAGGTTGAAGGAGCACCCATCATCTCCCAAACTAAAGGTTGTTGAGTCCTAATCTTAACCTTAAATCTGTGATAACTTTTATTTTTAGGAACCTATCTGATTATTAGTAATTAGGATCTTTATTTTTATCTCCAAATAAGTTATAATCTATTTCTCTCATCATCATTAAACATGAATAAAATAGCATATTTTTAGAATAAGGAGGCAATTTTTTCCGAGTTTCTTAATAAGAAAAATTCTAATTATTTATATGTGGTGGCAATACTTTTTGTCTTCTGAATGAATGCCTGAACAGTGCATATTTTTTATATTGAATTTTATGAATGTTAAAATTGTTGGCTCTTGAAGGAATGATGAAAAAGAGAAATGTTATTGATAATCTGAAAAATCATAAAATTGATTCTTGAAGCAAGAAAAAGCAATGAATAACAAAATCTTGCGAAAAAAATGGCGAAAAAATATAAAAGAAAAAGAAAAAGTAAGCAGAAAAAGCCAATAGCCCTTAAAAACAAAAGGCAAGGGTAAAAAGGATCCAAGGCTTTGAGCATCAATGGATAGGAGGGCCCAAGGAAATAAATCCAGGCCTAAGCGGCTAAATCAAGTTGTCCCTAACCATGTACTTGTGGCATGCAGGTCCAAGTGAAAAGCTTGAGACTGAGTGGTTAAAGTCATGATCCAAAGCAAACGAGTGTGCTTAAGAACTCTGGACACCTCTAATTGGGGACTTTAGCAAAGCTAAGTCACAATCTGAAAAGGTTCACCCAGTTATGTGTCTGTGGCATTTATGTATTCGGTGGTAATACTAGAAAACAAAGCGCTTAGGGCCACGGCCAAGACTCATAAAGTAGCTGTGTTCAAGAATTAACATACTAAACTAGGAGAATCAATAATACTATCTGAATTCTGCGTTCCTATGGATGCCAATCATTCTGAATTTCAAAGGATAAAGTGAGATGTCAAAACTGTTCGGAAGCAAAAAGCAACTAGTCCCACTCATCAAATTAGAATCTGAGCTTCACTTAAAAATCTGAGATATTATTCCTTCTTAATTTCTTTTTATCCTATTTTATTTATCTAGTTTCTTGGGGACAAGCAACAGTTTAAGTTTAGTGTTGTGATGAGCAAATATTTTATACGCTTTTTGGGGGTAATTTCATGTAGCTTTTAGTATGTTTTAGTTAGTTTTTAGTATATTTTTATTAGTTTTTAGGCAAAATTCATATTTCTGGACTTTACTATGAGTTTGTGTGTTTTTCTATGATTTCAGGTATTTTCTAGCTAAAATTGAGGGAGCTGAGCAAAAATCTGATTCAGGCTGAAAAAGGACTGCTGATGCTGTTGGATTCTGACCTCCCTGCACTCGGAATGGATTTTTTGGAGCTACAGAAGTCCAATTGGCGCGCTCTCAATTGGGTTGGAAAGTAGACATTCAGGGCTTTCCAGTAATATATAATAGTTCATACTTTTCTCGAAGATAAATGACATAAACTGGCGTTTAATGCCAGTTCCATGTTCCATCAGGTTACCAGTTGGAGTTAAACGCCCAAAACAGGTTACAACCTGTTGTTTAACTCTAGAAACAGCACAGGCATGTGAAAAGCTCAAGTCTCAGCCCCAGCACACACCAAGTGGGCTCCAGAAGTGGATTTCTGCACTATCTATCTTAGTTTACTCATTTTCTGTAAACATAGGTTACTAGTTTAGTATTTAAACAACTTTTACAGATTTATTTTGTATCTCATGACATTTTAGATCTGAACTTTGTAATTTTTGACGGCATGAGTCTCTAAACTCCATTGTTGGGGGTGAGGAGCTCTGCAGCATCTCGATGAATTAATGCAACTATTTCTGTTTTCTATTCAACACGCTTGTTTCTATCTAAGATGTTCATTCATACTTCAATATGATGAATGTGATGATCCGTGACACTCATCACTATTCTCAATCTATGATCGTGTGCCTGACAACCACCTCTGTTCTACCTTCGATTGAATGAGTATCTCTTGAATTCCTTAATCAGAATCTTCGTGGTATAAGCTAGAATCCATTGGCATCATTCTTGAGAATCTGGAAAGTCTAAACCTTGTCTGTGGTATTCCGAGTAGGATTCTGGGATTGAATGACTGTGACGAGCTTCAAACTCACAAGGGTTGGGCGTAGTGACAGGCGCAAAAGGATCAATTGTTCCTATTCCAGCATGAGTGAGAACCGATAGATGATTAGCCGTGTGGTGACAGCGCACCTAAACCATTTTCACTGAGAGGACGGATGGTAGCCATTGACAACGGTGATCCACCAACACATAGCTTACCATAGAAGGAACCTTGCGTGTGTGAAGAAGATGACAGTAGGAAAGCAGAGATTCAGAAGACAAAGCATCTCCTAAACTCCAACACATTCTCCATTACTGCGTAACAAATACTCATTTCATGCTCTTTCACTTTTTACAATTGAAACTAAAGAACCCTATTGGTATCCTGACTAAGAATAATAAGATAACCATAGCTTGCTTCAAGCCGGCAATTTCCGTGGGATCGACCCTTACTCACGTAAGGTATTACTTGGACGACCCAGTGCACTTGCTAGTTAGTTGTGCGGAATTATATAGTGTGAGTGTAATTTTTGTGCACCAACATCCAGACAGCTAGTGGATATATGGTACTCAGAAACCGGTCCTGAGAGCCATCGCCATCAAGTGTCTTACTATTGAGGCCTGGTTATAGCATTAGATACTATCCAATTACGTGATGTCAAGTACTCATGAGACAGATTTTACTATAGACATGGCAATACTGATATGGTGCATCTTGGAGGGTAAGCAACTGTACCTTCTAAGACTCATTAGAAAGTACATGGGCCGAACGTATCACATCGGCAACCTAGGATTCTCATGTCTGATTATTTAGCTAGGTCTGAGAGCTGAGGTGGTTTGGGAAGATGCAGATAAGAGACCGACAGTCACCAGTAGTAAAAAGGTTATTCCACATGGCGACTGGTTTAAGGATCTGCTATTCACCCAACGGTGAGGCCGCAGGAGGGCAGCAACATCTGGGATAAGTACTTCATCAGTCGAGCAGAAACACCACCGACATCAGCAGCATTACCATTATCATCACAACCCATATAACCAAGTTTGTGGTTATTCCGATAAAAGATCCAAAAACCGAATCCAAAATACTTATCAGTGTTGATAATAAATAAACTATTTTTGAAATAAATTTAAATAAATTTTTGGTAGAATTTTAATTTTTCATAAATGAAAAGATTCTCTAAATATATAAAATTAAAAATACATGTGGCTCCATCAAGTATAAATTTCCCTATAAAATAATCTATTTTATTAGTAATATAGATCAGATATAGAAGACTTTGTTCACCAAAAATATAGATAGAGACTTTTTTTTAACTATATTTCTATCTACTATAAAATTAAACGTAGCCGCATATATAGATTTGGTAAGAATATACTATAATTTTAAAAAAAAAAATTATTATAAAGAACCATGAGCAGATTTAATTATTAAAGAGGATCGTTAATATAAAAATTATTTTTTATTTTTATAATATTTAAATAAAAGGGTTAATTTTTTTTAGAAAGATAAATATATTTTTAGTAATTTATTTATTTCTTTTTTTTATAAATATACTTTTTATTTTTTATTATATTTAAATTTTTATTTATACATCTTTATTTATCACACTAATTTATTCTTAGTAAATTTTGGTTTTTATACAGTTGGTCCCTACACTTTCAATGAAATTATAAATTGGTCCTTACACTTTAAAAGTTTGTAATTGAATCTTTAAAAAAATTAAAATTTGTAATTTAGTCCCCGCTGTTTAAAAAGTGTTTGATTTAACAGAATATTCTTAGCATATTCTCTATTTTATGCTGAGAATATTTTGTTAAATCAACACTTTTTGAACGGTAAGGACTAAATTGTAAATTTTAATTCTCTTTAGGATCCAATTACAAACTTTTAAAATATAGAGACTAATTTACAATTTCACTAAAAGTGTAGGGACCAACTGTGTAATTTAACCTAAATTTTTTAACCTCCAATTCATTATTAGTAAGTCTTTTTATTTGTGTTTTTTTTACTTATTTATCTTTGGTAAAAAGTTACTTCTCTTGATTCTTGTATGTAACTAACAACAATTATTGGTTTATCATATACACTTGTGTAATATTTTTCGAATTTTGAATTAAAATTGTGTAATTCAAAACTAAAAATTAATAAAACAAAACAAAAGAATTTTAGAAAAAAATACTTTCTATAAAATTTTTAATTAATATAATTTATTACAAGTCAAAAATTCAATGAATAATTATACATTAACTAAAGTTAAATAACTCTATATTTTTATACTACTATTTTTTATGCTTCTATACAAATAGATGATGTTAGTACACCAAATTTATTCGAGAAAAGTTGATGCTGAGTTGAGTAAATCTTAGTTCAGATTTTTTATGTTTAATATCATCCCTTTTTAATTTGACATCACCTTGCTTAGATTCAGCTACCTGAAAAATTTTGGAGTTCACTACAAAAAATATGACATTGGCATATCTTGACAATATATACAGATTTGTATAATTTAAAAAAAAAATAAATATAACGTTATTAATAAAATATTTACAGCAATTAAAGTTTAGAGTTTCACTAAAATTAAAGAAAACACTACTTACTACTAAAGTTTATTAGCATTTTTCATTAAGCAATTAACTTTAAATTATGACCACCAACTCATTCACATTTAAAACCAAAAGCATTGTTTTAAATCTCTGAGCTAGTTGTGTGGTGTTAGGATTTGGTTGAATTAGTCCCACATTGCTTAGGATAGCAAATGGAGTGGGTGGCCTAGGCTATAAATATGAGGCTAAGTTCTCCATTTGTTTTTACACCAGTCAGAAACACTTTAAGCTTGTATCTGATTTTTCTTTTTCTCTGTACTCTTTGTTTAGAGAGTGTAGTGAGGTGTAGTTAGATATTTGCTTTGAGAGAGTGTGGGTGTACTGGGGTGCCGGTGAGAGAAAGAAGTCTATGTGTTGTAACAATTTTCACATAGTGATATTCTCTGGTTGTCATTTGACAACGGCCGTGGTTTTTTCTCCGGTAATTGGAGTTTCCACGTTAAATTCTTGTGTTGTGATTGTGTCTATTTTATTTCTCTGTCAAAGATATTTTTTTAAGGAGAAATGGTATATTATTTCCAACACTTTTAAAAGCAAAGATTATATTCTTATGAGTTATCAGATACACGTGCATATAATTCCATGAGGCAGGGCAGAACATAGAAGCTCTGTTTTCTGGCGGTCCTTGGAAGTTGGAAGCAACCCTTTCAGATCATTCACCTGCGCTGGCTACGAGTTTGCCGTAAAGAAATTGAATTGAATATAACGAGCCCTAAATCACACTTGTATTGGGAGACTGCCTAACCAAACATTTCGTTATACTCATATCTCACTCAATATTCAACCTTACCTATACAATATTGTTTTATGAATAATCTTAATCTACCCAATAAACTCAATAAATAAATAACAATAAAAAAAGAGAAAAAAAGAACCCACTAAATGTAGTATCAGAGCCGATGGTTAATCGGTCTGGTGGTTTTAAGGGGTATTCAAGGTGAAGCATCGAAAGTCTTCCCGACAAAAGTGGTTCGGGCAGCGTGTCCCGCGGTGTTTTGCGGCGGTGTGATGGACGAATACTCGTGGTGGTGGAGGAGCTAGAGGGGAGTTGATGCTTGATGTGGAGGCTCACACTTGAGGGGGAGATTGTTAGTGTTGCAAGCGTGAGGAGTGTCGAAGTTAGTCCCACATCAAAGAAAGCAAGGAAGAGTGAGGAGTTTATAAGATGAGAGACCCATTAACTTGACACCTTAAGGTTTTGAGTTGGATGTGGTGTCTTCTCATCTTATGTTCTCTCACTTGATTCCTCTCCAAAATCTCCCCGGTTGTCGAGAGCTCCCCACGGTTAGCCCAACAAAGTGGTATCAGAGCTTCGGTTCGGTGGGATTTATTCTTAGTATGCTCTGTGGTTGCAGCCTAGTCTGACCTTCCACATCAGAAAAGAATTTTGTCCTGTGGCTTGAGGTTGATCTTTGGTTGCTGTTGTTATTGCTGGAAGGCAGTGTGACTCTGTGAGAGTGTAGTTTGGAAAAGGTTCTGGCTAAGGAAAGACCTGGTATTTAAGTGTGTCCATTGTGACCCACCTCTCTTTCCTGGGGACCCTTCCTAGTGCACGGTCTACAATTAAGTTATACTATTCCAGTATACGGTTGCAACAATGTCAGGATATTCAAGTGCTGTGAAGCTTGAAATAGAGAAATTTGATGGAAGAATCAATTTTGGCTTGTGGCAAATACAAGTCAAGGATGTATTGATACAATCAGGTTTGCACAAGGCGTTGAAGGAGAAGATCTCTGGTATGAAAGATGATGTTCTCTAGAAGACAAGAAGAATCTTCATGGTATTACCGAACTGCCATGGATAAGGATGAGTTGTGGCAATCGGGTCCACAATTGCACACGGGCATTGGTTGGCGTTGAGATTCAAGGTGTGTGGCGGAGTTAGGTCGATGGCTGAAGAACTTCCAGGAAAAGCCAATTTGGAAGTTGCACCATGAATTTTCAGCAAGGTTTCGATTTGTACCAAGGCAAAATGCTTGGAGTGGTCTAATTCCAAGTGAGTATACTTTCATGGTGGAGTATGATAGTTCTCTGAACTATGATTGTCGGTATAGACAATGGCAGCAAAGAATTGTCGGTGTTGACAATGAAAACTGAATATGTGTGACTATTTCAATCAAAGTGGAGATTGTTAGGATTTGGTTGAATTAGTCACACGTTGCTTAGGATAGCAAATGGAGTGGGTGGCCTAGGCTATAAATATGAGGCTAAGTTCTCCATTTGTTTTTGCACCAGTCAGAAACACTTTAAGCTTGTATCTGATTTTTCTTTTCCTCTGTACTCTTTGTTTAGAGAGTGTAGTGAGGTGTAGTTAGATATTTGCTTTGAGAGAGTGTGGGTGTACTGGGGTGCCGGTGAGAGAAAGAAGTCTATGTGTTGTAACAAATTTCACATAGTGATATTCTCTGGTTGTCATTTGACAACGGCCGTGGTTTTTTTCCGGTAATTGGAGTTTCCACGTTAAATTCTTGTGTTGTGATTGTGTCTATTTTATTTCTCTGTCAAAGGTGTTTTCTCAAGGGGGAATGGTGTCTTATTCCCAACATGTAGTTAATATGTTTTGCTCATAGCATGTTTTACAAATGGATGAGCTTAAATTTTGGTTTAGAATATCCAAGAGTTGTCTAACTTATTAGCATAACAGCTAGGTATTATAGACAAAGATAAAATAAAAATAAAATAATTAATAGATAAGAGTGAAGAGTTGTTTGATGATGAGTAGAATATAATTCTATTAAATTAAAAAATAAAACAATTAATCTAACAATAGAAGCATATACTATAATTGATTGTTCAATAATATGTAAATAAAAATAATCTTTCAAGCATAAAATAAACTTAAATTACAATTGAAGCAGCCATAATTATCTAGTGTATAGGAATACCTATTAGACTGCATAAAGCAATTTGGAATTTTTTTATGTTAAAAGATTTTTTATTTTCTGAATTTTTGAAAACTAAATTATGAAGTTATAATTTACTATACATATAAGACAAAGTATAAAATTATGTAAACTTCATGAGTAAGACACTTTTTTCTAATTGAGGTAAGAGATTATCCATACAAAGAAAAGCAAAATACAAAACTAGCTATTGAAAATTTTAAATTTTTCTAACATAACACAAGATATAAGGGACTTTTCGGAACATTACCTAAATTTTGTTTTGACTTGAATCAAGTGCTTATTTCAATTTGTAACCAGAGACGAACACATAATGCTCAACAAAATAAATTACTTTTTTTTTAAATAGCAAAATGAAATTAAAATAGAACATATATAGATCTTTGGTGATACCTCTCTTTGTTTATTCTAACACCTTAACCTTTAGCACGTCATGATCGTACCAAAAGTAAGGAATTACTAACCTGTTATCCTTATTTACTATTTAATATTGAGCCTTTAGGTCGATATCGCGTTTCAGTTTATAAGAAAATACCAGAAAATTATTTGTAGTAATTCAAATCACACAATTATTAATAATAATAAATGCTATACAAATGAATTCAATATAAAACTCAAATACAATACCTATCCCTCTGGATAAAATAAAACTTAAAGCAACAAGGGCGAGGAAACTCTATAAAAATAACAGGAATCACAAGTAAATCTACTAGTCGTCTGCATCTTCTAACTGAATCTTCGAATCTGTGTCACTGAAAGGGTGAAAGATTTTGGGATACACTCACAAACAAATAGTGCAAGCAACAGATTCAATTCAATGTACAAGCAAGTCACAACAAGACAAACAATACAATCACAAAGTAATAAAACAAGCAAGCGCAATCAAATACAAATGTGCAAACAACATGATTCATGTCTATCCCTAACGCAGGCCATGAGCTCATGTGTCGGTTGCCTACCCGCTCCCGACATTACCCGGGCACAAGTCTCAGATATGGCTTTCCAGATGCATCAGTGTGCTTATAAGTCATACGGCTAGGCCGCATCAGTGTGACTTTCCAAATCAATAAGCGTACATCTGGAAAACAGTTCTCAGTGTGTGGGCGTCCCCACTTTACATTTGGCACTAAGGTCCAAACAATGTCACATCTGCTCTCCTGTGGCAGACGCTTTATTAATTAATATATTCCTTTAATCTTTGTTCTCTGCTCTCCTGTGGCAGAGATTCCTTTTCTTAAAAAAACAAACTCAAAACAACACTTAGAACAAAATCTCTCCTTACAAAATTTGATTTAAAACATTATGTTTTTCTTAATAAATCTAGTTTAAAAATAGAATACACCTTTTTTCAAATAATAAATCTCAAATAATTTAATTTTCCAAAACCAAATCTTTTAAAATAATTTTTCAAATAAAACCTCAGATTTTCATAAAATTTCGGCAGCACTTCCCCTAAAACTCGGGGTTAGCCACCCTTTTTCGAGTCCCAACTGAACCATTTTTAACCTCTTTTCAATCGAGAAATCAAATACATATTCATCAAATTCAGTCACAAACACAACTCAAACTCATCATTCAGTCATTTCAAACAATCATAAATTATTTACAAATACCCACTAGACTTCTACGGCATTCATAGTTTAAAAACAGTTAATTTCAAAACAAAATCCCCTACCTCCGTATGAAATCAAAATCAACAAAAGTTTCAGAAAAACTTTCTGATCAAGCTGCTGAAGAGAAAAACGTCAAGAATCGTCTGTGCCTCCTAGAACTCCAATTGGCCGAACACAAGAAGAAGGGGAGCTATATTACCGTTAGCTTTCACCGAACAAAAATAACGTCAATGCGTAGAGGAGGAAGATACGAACACTTTTATCGGATTAGATTTTTTATTGGAGTTATGGATCTCAAAAAATTGAAGCTAAAAACTCATGGTTTCCATGAAAGCTCACATTCTCTCTCGGCCTTTCTTTCTTCTCTTTTTTGCCAAGTTCTACTCGGTGGTGAGAGTAAAGAAATGAAAATGATAAGGCTGATAGGAATGAATGGATAATTTGTGGTGGCTAATGCTTTATTAGTTGTCATTGATTAATAATTAAGTGTGGCATGTGTAACAATTATATGTATGTAGATATATATTCACAAGAGCACATAAGCCACGTTTCTAATTCTTTCATTTGGTTATATATAAAAAGAGAGCATGTGTCATGTTATAAACAAGTAATAATATAATATTGTAATAATATAATACAAATCTACTCGGGTGTTATATCCTATCCACCTTACAAAAATGTTCGCCCTCGAAAATTGATATAAGATGGAAAAGATTCATATCAACTCCATTTTCAAAAATATCGAAAAAAAGAAATAGAAAAGTGTGGCATGTTCAGTTTGCAAATGTGAAAGAAACCATATCTGATGAAAGAAGTTTGAAATAAAAAGTCTTACGGCAAACAACCAAGGAAGAGATTCACATTAGCACGAATAAGGATTATGCGTTGAAACGGAGCTAACCCCTAAAACTTAACTTCTAACATTCCCAAAACCCATGATTTTCATTATGTTTTCCATATACATAAGTTATTAGTATTAAGTTGGCCAGGCTCAATATCATGAGGTATGCAATGGTAAGCTAATAGCGTTAATCAACAGACAGTCATGCATATAAAACTCAAACTCTTGTCATTAAGACAAGTCCTACTGCATGATAGACACTCAAAGTATGTAGTGAAGCATAGTCAGCCCATTCTTAAGGCTCTAACAGGAACGAACTACTCTGATACCATAATGTAACACCCTAAATAAAGCATAATCAGTCCATTCCCAAGGCTCTAATAGGAACGAACTGCTCTGATACCATAATGTAACACCCTAACTTTTAGCACGTCATGATCGTACCAAAAGTAAGGAGTTACTAACCTGTTCTCCTTATTTACTATTTAATATTGAGCCTTTAGGTCGATATCGCGTTTCACTTTATAAGAAAATATCAGAAAATTATTTGTAGTAATTCAAATCACACAATTATTAATAATAAATGCTATACAAATGAATTTAATATAAAACTCAAATACAATACATATCCCTCTGGATAAAATAAAACTTAAAGCAACAAGGGCGAGGGAACTCTATAAAAATAACAGGAATCACAAGAAAAAATAAAAGTATTAACTCTATAAAAATAACAAGAATCACAAGTAAATCTACTAGTCGTCTGCATCTTCTAACTGAATCTTCGAACCTGTGTCACTGAAAGGGTGGAAGATTTTGGGGTGAGAACAAACCACACGTTCTCAGTAGGAAATGGGAATGCCGTAAAAGTAATGAATTTAATGCAAATAATTAACTTACTTAGTAAAACTATTTTGTTAACCCGTTGGAAATACTTTTATTTCTACTTTAGATAAATAATTACTTTTCTTTAAATTTCTAAACTCAAAACAAATTTTAAATATAAAACTAGTCACATTTTCTGTCTCTCAGCCACATAGTTAATCCTCAACCAAATGTCAACTCGTAATCACGTAGTTAATCCTCAGTCAAATGTCAACTCGTAATCACTTTAATGCACTCACAAACAAATAGTGCAAGCAAGAGATTCAATTCAATGTACAAGCAAGTCACAACAAGACAAACAATACAATCACAAAGTAATAAAACAAGCAAGCGCAATCAAATGCAAATGTACAAACAACATGATGCATGTCTATCCCTAACGCAGGCCATGAGCTCATGTGTCGGTTGCCTACCCGCTCTCGACATTACCCGGGCACAAGTCCCAGATATGGCTTTCCAGATGCATCAGTGTGCTTATAAGTCATACGACTAGGCCGCATCAGTGTGACTTTCCAAATCAATAAGCGTACATCTGGAAAATAGTTCTTAGTGTGTGGGCGTCCCCACTTTACATTTGGCACTAAGGCCCAAATAATGTGACATCTGCTCTCCTATGGCAGACGCTTCATTAATTAATATATTCCTTTAATCTTTGTTCTCTGCTCTCCTGTGGCAGAGATTCCTTTTCTTAAAAAATCAAACTCAAAACAACACTTAGAACAAAATCTCTCCTTACAAAATTGGATTTAAAACATTATGTTTTTCTTAATAAATCTAGTTTAAAAATAGAATACACCTTTTTTCAAATAATAAATCTCAAATAATTTAATTTTCCAAAACCAAATCTTTTAAAATAACTTTTCAAATAAAACCTCAGATTTTCATAAAATTTTGGCAGCACTTCCCCTAAAACTCGGGGTTAGCCACCCTTTTTCGGATCCCAACTGAACCATTTTCAACCTCTTTTCAATCGAGAAATCAAATACATATTCATCAAATTCAGTCACAAACACAACTCAAACTCATCATTCAGTCATTTCAAACAATCATAAATTATTTACAAATACCCACTAGACTTCTACGGCATTCATAGTTTAAAAACAGTTAATTTCAAAACAAAATCCCCTACCTCCGTATGAAATCAAAATCAACAAAAGTTTTGGAAAAACTTTCTGATCGAGCTGCTGAAGAGAAAAACGTCAAGAATCATCTGTGCCTCCTAGAACTCCAATTGGCCGAACTCAAGAAGAAGGGGAGCTATATTACCGTCAGCTTCCACCGAACAAAAAATAACGTCAATGCGTAGAGGAGGAAGATACGAACACTTTTATCGAATTAGATTTTTTATTGGAGTTACGGATCTCAAAAAATTGAAGCTAAAAACTCATGGTTTCCATGAAAGCTCACATTCTCTCTCGGCCTTTCTTTCTTCTTTTTTTTGCCAAGTTCTATTCGGTGGTGAGAGTAAAGAAATGAAAGTGATAAGGCTGATAGGAATGAATGGATAATTTGTGGTGGCTAATGCTTCATTAGTTGTCATTGATTAATAATTAAGTGTGGCATGTGTAACAATTATATGTATGTAGATATATATTCACAAGAGCACGTAAGCCACGTTTCTAATTCTTTCATTTGGTTATATATAAAAAGAGAGCATGTGTCATGTTATAAACAAGTAATAATATAATATTGTAATAATATAATACAAATCTTAATGGCTTGGGCCAAATAAATATAACTAAATAATAATAATAATAATAATAAGAAAAATAATAATAATAATAATATTTATAAAAATTAATTTAGACGGTAACTATCAATATAGTTTCTGATAGATAATTTAAAATAATAGAATAAGTCATAATTAAATTAAATTTTATTTTTAAATTCAAAGCGTAAAATTTAATTTTAAAAATTTGGGTGTTATATCCTACCCACCTTACAAAAATGTTCGCACTCGAAAATTGATATAAGATGGAAAAGATTCACATCAACTCCATTTTCAAAAATATCGAAGAAAAGAAATAGAAAAGTGTGGCATGTTCAGTTTGCAAATGTTAAAGAAACCATATCTGATGAAAGAAGTTTGAAATAAAAAGTCTTACGGCAAACAACCAAGGAAGAGATTCACATTAGCACGAATAAGGATTATGCATTGAAACGGAGGTAACCCCTAAACTTAACTTCTAACGTTCCCAAACCCCGTAATTTACGTTACTTATTACTTCTATTGCGTCTATGATAACCCGTTAGTACTCTCATATACATAAATCATTAGTATTAAGTTGGCCAGACTTATTACCATGAGGTATGCAATGGTAAGCTAACAGCATTAATCAACACACAATCATGCATCTCAAAGCTCAAACTCTTGTCATTAGGACAAGTCCTATTGCATGACAGACACTCAGAGTATGCAGTGAAGCATAATCAGTCCATTCCCAAGGCTCTAATAGGAACGAACTACTCTGATACCATAATGTAACACCCTAACTTTTAGCACGTCATGATCGTACCAAAAGTAAGGAGTTACTAACCTGTTCTCCTTATTTACTATTTAATATTGAGCCTTTAGGTCGATATCGCGTTTCAGTTTATAAGAAAATACCAGAAAATTATTTGTAGTAATTCAAATCACACAATTATTAATAATAATAAATGCTATACAAATGAATTCAATATAAAACTCAAATACAATACCTATCCCTCTAGATAAAACAAAACTTAAAGCAACAAGAGCGAGGGAACTCTATAAAAATAACAGGAATCACAAGTAAATCTACTAATCGTCTGCATCTTCTAAGGAATCACAAGTAAATCTACTAGTCGTCCGCATCTTCTAACTGAATCTTCGAACCTGTATCACTGAAAGGGTGGAAGATTTTGGGGTGAGAACAAACCATACGTTCTCAGTAGGGAATGGGAATGCCGTAAAAGTAATGAATTTAATGCAAATAATTAACTTACTTAGTAAAACTATTTTGTTAACCCTTTGGAAATACTTTTATTTCTACTTTACATAAATAATTACTTTTCTTTAAATTTCTAAAGTCAAAACAAATTTTAAATATAAAACTAGTCACATTTTCTGTCTCTCAGCCACATAGTTAATCCTCAGTCAAATGTCAACTCGTAATCACTTTAATGCACTCACAAACAAATAGTGCAAGAAAGAGATTCAATTCAATGTACAAGCAAGTCACAACAAGACAAACAATACAATCACAAAGTAATAAAACAAGCAAGCGCAATCAAATGCAAATGTGCAAACAACATGATGCATGTCTATCCCTAACGCAGGCCATGAGCTCATGTGTCGGTTGCCTACCCGCTCCCGACATTGGGCACAAGTCCCAGATATGGCTTTTCAGATACATCAGTGTGCTTATAAGTCATACGACTAGGCTGCATCAGTGTGACTTTCCAAATCAATAAGCGTACATCTGGAAAACAGTTCTCAGTGTGTGGGCGTCCCCACTTTACATTTGGCACTAAGACCCAAACAATGTCAAATCTGCTCTCTTGTGGCAGACGCTTCATTAATTAATATATTCCTTTAATCTTTGTTCTCTGCTCTCCTGTGACAGAGATTCATTTTCTTAAAAAAACAAACTCAAAACAACACTTAGAACAAAATCTCTCCTTACAAAATTGGATTTAAAACATTATGTTTTTCTTAATAAATCTAGTTTAAAAATAGAATACACCTTTTTTCAACTAAAAAAATCTCAAATAATTTAATTTTCCAAAACCAAATCTTTTAAAATAACTTTTCAAATAAAACCTCAGATTTTTATAAAATTTCGGCAACACTTCCCCTAAAACTCGGGGTTAGCCACCCTTTTTCGGGTCCCAACTGAACCATTTTCAACCTCTTTTCAATTGAGAAATCAAATACATATTCATCAAATTCAGTCACAAACACAACTCAAACTCATCATTCAGTCATTTCAAACAATCATAAATTATTTACAAATACCCACTAGACTTCTACGGCATTCATAGTTTAAAAACAGTTAATTTCAAAACAAAATCCCCTACCTCCATATGAAATCAAAATCAACAAAAATTTCGGAAAAACTTTCTGACCGAGCTGCTGAAGAGAAAAACATCAAGAATCGTCTATGCCTCCTAGAACTCCAATTGGCTGAACTCAAGAGGAAGGGGAGCTATATTACCGTCAGCTTCCACCGAACAAAAATAACGTCAACGCGTAGAGGAGGAAGATACAAACACTTTTACCGGATTAGATTTTTTATTGGAGTTACGAATCTAAAAAAATTGAAGCTAAAAACCCATGGTTCCATTAACGCTCACATTCTCTCTCGGCCTTTCTTTCTTCTTTTATTTGCCAAGTTCTATTCGGTAGTGAGAGTAAAGAAATGAAAGTGATAAGGCTGATAGGAATGAATGGATAATTTGTGGTGGCTAATGCTTCATTAGTTGTCATTGATTAATAATTAAGTGTGCATGTGTAACAATTATCTGTATGTATATATATATGCGCAGAGCACATAAGCTACGTTTCTAATTCTTTCATTTGGTTATATATAAAAAGAGAGCATGTGTCATATTATAAACAAGTAATAATATAATATTGTAATAATATAATACAAATCTTAATGCTTCGGCCAAATAAATATAACTAAATAATAATAATAATAATAATAATAATAATAATAATAATAATTATAAAAATTAATTTAGACGGTAACTATCAATATAGTTTCTGATAGATAATTTAAAATAATAGAATAAGTCATAATTAAATTAAATTTTATTTTTAAATTCAAAGCGTAAAATTTAATTTTAAAAATTCGGGTGTTATATCTTACCCACCTTACAAAAATTTTCGCCCTCGAAAATTGATATAAGATGGAAAAGATTCATATCAACTCCATTTTCAAAAATATCGAAGAAAAGAAATAAAGAAGTGTGGCATGTTCAATTTGCAAATGTGAAAGAAACCATATCTGATGAAAGAAGTTAGAAACAAAAAGTCTTACGGCAAACAACCAAGGAAAAGATTCACATTAGCACGAATAAGGATTATGCGTTGAAACGGAGCTAACCTCTAAACTTAACTTCTAACGTTCCCAAACCCCGTAATTTACGTTACTTATTACTTCTATTGCGTCTATGATAACCCGTTAGTACTCTCATATACATAAATCATTAGTATTAAGTTGGCCAGACTTATTACCATGAGGTATGCAATGGTAAGTTAACAGCATTAATCAACAGACAGTCATGCATCTCAAAACTCAAACTCTTATCATTAGGACAAGTCCTATTGCATGACAGACACTCAGAGTACGCAGTGAAGCATGATCAGTCCATTCCCAAGGCTCTAATAGGAACGAACTGCTCTGATACCATAATGTAACACCCTAACCTTTAGCACGTCATGATCGTACCAAAAGTAAGGAGTTACTAACCTGTTCTCCTTATTTACTATTTAATATTGAGCCTTTAAGTCGATATCGCGTTTCAGTTTATAAGAAAATACCAGAAAAGTATTTGTAGTAATTCAAATCACACGATTATTAATAATAATAAATGCAATACAAATGAATTCAATATAAAACTCAAATACAATACCTATCCCTCTGGATAAAATAAAACTTAAAGCAACAAGGGCGGGGGAACTCTATAAAAATAACAGGAATCACAAGTAAATCTACTAGTCGTCTGCATCTTCTAACTGAATCTTCGAACCTGTATCACTGAAAGGGTGGAAGATTTTGGGGTGAGAACAAACCATACGTTCTCAGTAGGGAATGGGAATGCCGTAAAAGTAATGAATTTAATGCAAATAATTAACTTACTTACTAAAACTATTTTGTTAACCCTTTGGAAATACTTTTATTTCTACTTTACATAAATAATTACTTTTCTTTAAATTTCTAAACTCAAAACAAATTTTAAATATAAAACTAGTCACATTTTCTGTCTCTCAGCCACATAGTTAATCCTCAGTCAAATGTCAACTCGTAATCACTTTAATACACTCACAAACAAATAGTGCAAGCAAGAGATTCAATTCAATGTACAAGCAAGTCATAACAAGAGAAACAATACAATCACAAAGTAATAAAACAAGCAAGCACAATCAAATGCAAATGTGCAAACAACATGATGCATGTCTATCCCTAACGCAGGCCATGAGCTCATGTGTCGGTTGCCTATCCGCTCCCGACATTACCCGGGCACAAGTCCCAGATATGGCTTTCCAGATGCATCAGTGTGCTTATAAGTCGTACGGCTAGGCCGCATCAGTGTGACTTTCCAAATCAATAAGCGTAAATCTGGAAAACAGTTCTCAGTGTGTGGGCGTTCCCACTTTACATTTTGCACTAAGGCCCAAACAATGTCACATCTGCTCTCCTGTGGCAGACGCTTCATTAATTAATATATTCCTTTAATCTTTGTTCTCTGCTCTCCTGTGGCAGAGATTCCTTTTCTTAAAAAAACAAACTCAAAACAACACTTAGAACAAAATCTCTCCTTACAAAATTGGATTTAAAATATTATGTTTTTCTTAATAAATCTAGTTTAAAAATAGAATACACATTTTCTCAACTAAATAAATCTCAAATAATTTAATTTTCCAAAACCAAATCTTTTAAAATAACTTTTCAAATAAAACCTCAGATTTTTATAAAATTTCGACAGCACTTCCCCTAAAACTCGGAGTTAGCCACCCTTTTTCGGGTCCCAACTGAACCATTTTTAACCTCTTTTCAATCGAAAAATCAAATACATATTCATCAAATTCAGTCACAAACACAACTCAAACTCATCATTCAGTCATTTCAAACAATCATAAATTATTTACAAATATCCACTAGACTTCCATGGCATTCATAGTTTAAAAACAGTTAATTTCAAAACAAAATCCCCTACCTCCATATGAAATCAAAATCAACAAAAGTTTCGAAAAAACTTTCTGACTGAACTGCTGAAGAGAAAAACGTCAAGAATCGTCTGTGTCTCCTAGAACTCCAATTGGCTGAACTCAAGAGGAAGGGGAGCTATATTACCGTCAGCTTCTACCGAACAAAAATAACGTCAACACGTAGAGGAGGAAGATACGAACACTTTTACCGGATTAGATTTTTTATTGGAGTTACGGATCTCAAAAAATTGAAGCTAAAAACTCATGGTTTCCATGAAAGCTCACATTCTCTCTCGGCCTTTCTTTCTTCTTCTTTTTTTGCCAAGTTCTATTCGGTGGTGAGAGTAAAGAAATGAAAGTGATAAAGCTGGTAGGAATGAATGGATAATTTGTGATGGCTAATGCTTCATTAGTTGTCATTGATTAATAATTAAGTGTGGCATGTGTAACAATTATCTGTATGTATATATATATTAACAAGAGCACATAAGCCACGTTTCTAATTCTTTCATTTGGTTATATATAAAAAGAGAGCATGTGTCATGTTATAAACAAGTAATAATATAATATTGTAATAATATAATACAAATCTTAATGGCTTCGGCCAAATAAATATAACTAAATAATAATAATAATTATAATAATAATAATAATAATAATAATAATAATAATAATAATAATATTTAATTAATTTAAACGGTAACTATCAATATAGTTTTTGATAGATAATTTAAAATAATAGAATAAGTCATAGTTAAATTAAATTTTATTTTTAAATTCAAAGCGTAAAATTTAATTTTAAAAACTCGGGTGTTATATTTATTATAGAAAAATAAATAAATTTAGATATCTCCATCCAATTCAAACAAATGATAAATTACATAATCCCTTAAACCCCAAAACATAAAAAAAAAAAGTTAGTAAATTTGGCAAAAATTGAATAGTACACTTGAAAAAGTGGATCATGAAAAACTTAGAGATGAAGAGGAACTCATTGCAAGAGTCTCAGCAGTGACAAAGGTAAAATATAGCCACTTAAGCATAACAAAAATATCTATACATACATAAGAGAATGAAGAAAGAGAAAGAAAAAATACAGTAGCAATAGAATTGATGGAGGAGAGAAAAATATAGAATAAAGAATAAGAAGAAGCTAAGAAAAAAATAAAATAAGGGTTAACCACAAAAAACGTTCTCGAATTATTTAAATGTTGATAGAAATGCATCCGAATTTTACTATCAACAAAAATACCTTTAAATAATTTAAAAACATAACAACAATACCCAACAGTAAATATATATTTTCAAAAAATGTCTTAGAGATTGAATTTTGATGTGATTTTTTACAAGAATAATTAAAAAAATGAGATATTATTATTCTTAAAATTTGATAAATTTTTTCTAAGTATATATTATTTTGTGATTTTTTAAAAGTATTATTGGTTATTAATAAAAACAATTATAAAAAAATTATATACTTAACAAAAAATTACCAATTTTTATCTATAATAATATATTATTTTTATAATCATACTTGCAAAAATCTGCATCAAAATTCAATCTTTAAGATATTTTTTGAAAATATATATTTACTGTTGGATATTATTGTTGTGTTTTTAAATTATTTGAAGACATTTTTGTCGATAGTAAAATTCGGGTGTATTTTTGTCAGCGTTTGAATAATTCGGGGGCATTTTTGGTGGTTAACCCATAAAATAATTTTGTTATTTTAAATATTATTTATTATTTTTTTAATATAATACTTATTTAATCTTTTTTGATAATTTTAATATAATTTATTTTTTTGTTAATTAAAATTTCTTGATGATTCTTTTGACACTAATTTTCTCATCATTTTAGCTGAGACATAAGCATGCAAAGACATAAAAGAGGAATAAATAGCCAATCTAAATCAATCTACACCAAAATAACCATAATAACTATTGTCAATCATGCTATGCGATTATACATTAAATATGGCAATCACGTTAAAGTTTAACAGAATTCAATAACTAAAAAAAAAGTTACTATTGTGTTATATTTCACCGTATTTTATAATTAATATATGGATTACATTATAGTATATATACATGAGAGACTAGTCGATTATTTTCAATCAAAACCCCACATCCAATTGTTCTAGACAGCTAGATTTATTATATTCTTTGATAGACACAAATCCATGGCATTTGCAAAGAGCATTAGTGCTGTAGTGGTATTCTCCTTACTATTGGTAACAGCAATGGCCCAAAGCTGCAAGGTTAGAGCACCTCCCCGGGTGAGTAGTGAAACACATACTGAAGCAGATGCATCGAAGCACACTTTTTTGCTTTTTAATATTAATCGTTTTAGATGTTTGTTATTCTTATACCTTTTTTAAAACTTAATTTTAGATGTTTTTTTATACCGGAATTTTTACAATACCGTCATATACTACAACAAAGATCAATTGGTAATTTTTTAACGGAAATAACACGATGGCTATTATATATTTTATTTAATTTATGTTTTTGTCGTTATTATTATACATTACAATGACAATTATATAATTTTTGTGGCTATTAAAAAAGTTTTTACTAATAATTATATAATTGCTACTAAAATCTTTTAGCGACGAAGTATAAAACAATTAATGTTCAATTGCCGATAAATATACTAACAATTATTTTTATTGTCGCTAAAAATAAATAAATAACCACTAAAAATAATTTTTTTAGAAGCCATAAAATTAAGGATGTGTCTTAAATTAAGGGTGTCATTATCCATTGTTTATATATGATTCAAAATCAACCACTTGTCTTAATCCTTTAAACTTTTCAAGTTTTTATTTTAAATTCTTTATGTATAATTCCAAGATGTTCGATGTTACTTAACTGATACTTTAGAGAAATATGTTATTCTGTTTAACTGTTGCATGTTGTCGTATTCTTCTCTAATTTAATACGTGTGCAAAACATTTATGAGAATTGAGTAGATAATTTGTAAATATTTTTGCTGTTATGCTAAACATAATCTTATCTTAACTTGTTAGGTAGGGTGAGTTTGTCTAAAATTATATAGCAAATCTAAAAGTCTAAAAAACATGGTTGTACATCTTTCTTTATTCCATCATTATGGCTGTAATTACTAACATATACATTAAATAACATGTGACAAAATTCAAAAATAATTTACACAATTGACAAAAATTAATATCATACTCTCCAAAATAATGTGAATTTAATTTTTACGGCTGATACAAGAAACTTTTTAATGGATAATATATAAGTATTTTTATAAATTTAGGTATATTTTGATCATAATGATTGATGATTTGTCTATTTTTATTAAACGTGAGAGAAATAATTGAATAAATTGTCTTCTTTAGCCTATACCCCTTAATACATGATTGTGTACTTTTAAATAAGATTTTATTCAAAGAATAACACGATTAAAAATCATTTAATTTTGCAGGATTTCAATGATGATGCTTCTGGTGCACCTACTGATAGTGTTGTTCCTGATGCTCCAGATCAGCCATTTACGTACACTGTTACGGGCCAGGCTTCTCCAATGGCATTTAATTTTCCAGTTCAACTATGGCTTCCATTCTCCATTTTCTATATGTTTTTGTTCTTAGCAATTTAATTAAGGAGTTATTTATTTGATCTTCTTATATTTGATAGTACAATTTAGCTTTAGGAGAAAATGTTGTTTTTAATTTTAATCTTAGTTTAGAACTTTAACATATTATGATATGTAATTGAAGGTTATATTATATATTGAGTATCAATTAGGTCGTTCTTTGACAATTTTTTAGAATAACAACGCGATTCTTGAAAATAAAAACGATATATTTCCGTCTCTATTCTCTATTTTCTTAACACAATATGGTTTATGTAGGTGTTTTTCCATCAACTCTGAACAAAAAATGCTATCATGTTAGATTCAAAAATGGATGGGGCCTAATTGTTTTTAAATTTAAATTGGTTAAGGGTTTAGTTCTCTCTATTTTTTAAACAATATATTTTTATATTAATATTCTTTTTTCAATAAATTATTGAATATATGGTATAATAAATACAAACTAATTAATAAATTATTCAAATTTAAAAATATCATTTATTAAAAAACTAAATAAATAATTCTCAAATATAATTTTTAAATATATATAAATAATAAATATTAAAATTATGTTAATACATTAATAATAATAACCTTATGATATACTATTAGTATTATAATCTAGATACTTTTTACAATAAAATAAAAACTAATAAACACATTATTTGATATATAGTAAAAAAAATTTTAAGTAATAACAAATTTAAATTTTTTTATCTTTTTAAACTAAATTAATAATTCTATTTAATATTTTTAGATTAAAATACACTATGACTAGGCTATTAATACTAAATAAAATAGAACATAATATATATATATATATATATATATATTATAGAGACAATTTATAAACTCAACAAACTCAAAGTATCAATAATATTATTAATCTATTATTAATACATATTCTCATAAGGCTACAAATCGATGAATATTTAGAGTTAAGTACGATTTTGGTCTCTAACATAGAGTTCAAATAATTTATTAATTAGTTTGTATTTATTATATCATATACTCAATAATTTATTGAAAATAGAATATTAATATAATGAATAAAAAAATAATTTGAAAAAGATATTGTTTAAAGAGTAAGAACAAATAAACCTCTAATCAATTTGAATTTAGAGACAATTAAGCTCCTGTCCATTTTTGAACCGGACACGTTTCATTTAGAGTTGATGGAAAAATACCTACAGAGATCGCGTTGTGTCACAGAAATAGAGGATAAAGACCAAAATGGATGTTTTTTGTCTTGATGAGTCACATTGTCATTCTAAAAAATGGACAAAGACCAAACTGATAGTTCACTCTCATATATTCCTGAATTATTTCTTAGATGTTAATGAATAAAAGGATAAATAAATACATTTTAAAAAATTGTTATTATTCCATTTTAAATTGATTAGTCTATAAAAACATAAATTTTTTATAATTTAAACTAAAACATAAAATTTTAATTTATATTCTTATTAATTTTTTTTCTATATTTTACTTGAGCGTAAATAATAAAAAAAATTTTCGATCTCTATTCTTTTTTAATTTAGACAATTAACACTTTAATTATTGAAAAATGATAATTTGCTCTCTATCCTTCTTTTTCCTTAGATGCATAAACATTTCTATAAGAATCTCTAACAAAAGATAACAGAAAATGCTTACATATGCTTACATATGATATTAACTTGTATGATATGATTTTTACTTGTCTTATATACGGATGATAATAATTTGATTGAGACCAGTCATATATACAATCATCAAAATAATATTGTAATTGGAATATCATTTTAATGATTATTGAAGAGTTAAATAATTCTAATCAAATGGTTATTATTTACGTAAAATTGATAATAAAAATTAGGTCATATAATTATGTCACATGTAAATATTTTTTGTCATTTTTATATAAAAATTTTCATAAGACTCATGCATCTAATAAAAACAAATAATAAAAAACAGATTATTATTTTTTAATTATTAAAATACAATTTTTTTAAATTGTAAAAGGATAAGATCCGAAAAAAAAAAGTTTATTTTATATTTTTATTGACATTTAAATTTCAATGCTAAAAATAATAGAAATTATGTAGTGTAACTATTCATATTATATTTTTCTTCCTCAATTTCATTGCCAAAATTAAGGTAGAGATATACGTTTTTAATTTCGCTCTTATTATCTGCAAAATGTATTTTTCTTTTTTTTTTTACAAAGTCAACCTGCAAAATTGAACAATTTGCTGAAATTGAGACATAGTGCACAAAAATATAATTCCTTCTACTATCACTTAAATTTGTTATGATAAGTACAAAGAATGTGGATGTCTATTTTTCATACAGTTCAAGTTTTTAAGAGAGATTTCATTTAATAAGGTTTGACAAAGTAACCTTATGAATGTATATAAATAGAGGTTTTGTCTCTAACGAAACATATGCAATTTTCTCTCTCTTTACTTTTAATACTTCTTTCTATCTTTGTATATATATACATATTACAACATATAATAATATTATTATTATTATTATTATTATTATTATATATAAATCATTATTGAGCTAATTATTTTAATACTAGAGTCTTCTATTTATGCATCTTTATATATCTTTTACAACACGTTATCAGCACGAGACTCTAATCAAATTTTTAGGAAGACTCAGGTAACAATTTTTCATTATGTCGAAACTCTCTCATCTTGAATTCAATGCTCTTGATATATCTGGAAACAATTATTTATCATGGATACTATATGCTGAAATCCATCTTGATTCAATAGATCTTGGAGATACCATTAAGGCTGAAAATAATGCATCCCAGAAGGATAAAGCCAAAGCCATGATTTTCCTTCGTCGTCATCTTGACGAAGGGTTGAAAAATGAATATCTCACATTAAAAGATCCTGCAGATCTTTGGAAAGACCTTGAAGAAAGGTACGATCATCAAAAAACGGTTATACTTCCTCAAGCCCGATATGAATAGACGCACTTGCGTCTACAAGATTTTAAATCTATAAATGAATATAATTCTGCAATGTTTCGAATCACCTCACGAATGAAATTATGTGGGAAAAAGATAACTGATCATGATATGTTAGAGAAAATTTTCTCGACCTTCCATGTCTTGAATGTGCTCCTGCAGCAGCAGTATCGAGAAAAAGAATTTAAAAATATTTTGAGTTAATTTCTTTCCTTCTTGTTGCTGAACGCAATAATGAGTTACTCTTGAAAAATCATGAAGTGCACTCAGCCGGCGCCGCCTCATTTCCTGAAGTAAATGCGGCAAATCATTATCCCAGAAGAGGTAAATGACAAGCTTTTAATAACAAGAAAAATTATGGAAGGAAAAAGAATTATGTTCAAAAGAGAGGATCTCACCAGAAGTGGGATAAGGAAAGGAATATTGGGCAAAATAAATCAACAGAGGATAAGTGTTTCCGTTGTGGTGGAAAGGGCCATTGGTATCGTACCTGTCGTACCCCAAGGCACCTAGTCGATCTTTACCATGCATCTTTGAAAAAGGATGACAAAGGAAAGGAAACAAATTTTGTTTCAAATGATGCTGAGAACTCCACCACTCATTATGATGTATCTGATTTCTTTGAGGATCCTGAAGGAAATATTGGTCATTTGATTAATGATGGAATAGTTTAATATGTGGGATTGTGAAGTATATATGTAAATAAATAATGTAAAGAACTTATTGTTAAGTTTTATGTGATGTACATAAATAATGAAATATTAATATGAATTTTAAAATTATTAAATGTGTCAAATTTTAAAATAAAATTTTAGTATATGACATTATTTTATGTACAGTGTTTCTTAGAAAAATAATTCTGATCAAGTATTCAATTTAACTGTGCATACTACTCATTTTATTATTAATTGTTTTTTTGAAGAGAATGGCAAGGATATGTAATGAAGATGTATGCCTTGCGGATAGTGCAAGAAATCATGAGTACTTATGTATCACAACTCATGATTCAAATAAGAAAGTTATATTAGAAAAATTACTCTCACTTTCATCTGGGTTGTATTATACCAAGATTAGTGCAATTGAATCACATGCCATTGTAAATCAGAAGTTTACTAGCTCAAATGAGTTCATAACTTGGCACGACCGATTGGGTCATCCGAGAACAACCATGATGAGGAGAATTATTAAATACTCTCATGGACATTCACTAAAGAACCAGAAGATTCTTAAATCTAGTGAATTTTGTTGTGCTGCATGTTCTCAAGGAAAGTTAATTTTAAGGCCATCACCATTAAAGATTGGATTTGAGTCCCCTGAATTTCTAGAAAGGATTCAAGGTGATATATGTGGACCTATTCATCCACCATGTGGATCGTTTAGATATTTTATGGTCCTAATAGATGCATCTTCGAGATGGTCACATGTGTGCTTATTATCTTCTCGCAACCTGGCGTTTGCGAGATTACTGGCTCAAATTATTCGATTAAAAGCACAATTTTCAGAAAATCCAATCAAAGCAATTCGTCTTGATAATGCTGGTGAATTTACTTCTCAAGCTTTTGATACTTATTGTATGGCTAATGGAATAAGTGTTGAACATCCAATAGCTTATGTTCACACACAAAATGGGTTAGCAGAATCGCTTATTAAACGCCTCCAATTAATTGCTAGACCCTTGCTTATGAGAACAAATCTCCCAACCTCGGTTTGGGGGCATGTTGTTTTACATGCCGCAGCACTTATTCGTTTGAGGCCAACGAGTTACCATCAATTCTCTCCTATGCAATTAGCTTTTAGCCAGCAGCCAAATGTTTCTCATTTAAGAATATTTGGGTGTGCGATATATGTTCCCATTGCACCACCTAATCGCACCAAAATGGGACCCCAAAGAAAATTGGGGATATATGTTGGATATGATTCTCCCTCTATAGTGAGGTATCTTGAGATACAAACTGGAGATGTATTTAAAGCACGGTTTGCGGATTGTCATTTGATGAATCAAAATTTCCAACATTAGGGGGAGAGAATAAGCTTCCTGAAAAGGAACTTAACTGGAATGCATCATCGTTGATGCATTTAGATCCTCGATCAGGGCAATGTGAACTGGAAGTTCAAAAGATTATACATTTGCAAAGAATAGCAAATGAATTGCCTGATGCATTTTCCAATACAAAGAGGATAACTAAATCTTATATACCAGCGAAAAATGCCCCAATTCGATTTAATGTCCCAGTAGGACAAGTAGCCACTGAAGCAAATTCACGCCAGAAGCGTGGCAGGCCTGTCGGTTCCAAAGACAAAAATCCTCGAAAGAAAAAAGAGGTAAATAATATTCCTGTTGAAAAAGACATAGTAGAGACACCTGCAGTTGTCCAAAATTCTGATATAACGCCAGAAGACGTTCAGGTACCTGAAAATTGTGAAAATGACGAGATCTCAATAAATTATGTCTTTACAGGAGAGAAATGGGACCGAAATAAGACAATTGTCAATGAAATATTTGCATATAATATGACATTAGATATCATGCATGAAAGTAAGGATCTTGAGCCAAGATCAGTTGAAGAATGTCGACAAAGAAATGATTGGCCAAAATGGGAAGCAGCCATGAAGGCTGAATTAGACTCACTTGAAGTTGTGCGCTATAAAGCCCGACTTGTGGCACAAGGTTTTTCACAAAGGCCCGGTATAGATTATGAAGAAACGTATTCCCCTATAGTGGATGCGATAACATTGCATTATTTGGTCAGTTTATCTGCATATCATAAACTGCATATGCATTTAATGGATGTGGTAACAGCCTACTTATACGGCTCATTAGATCGAGATATCTATATGAAAGTCCCTGAAGGACTAAAAATATCTAAACCATCCAATGAATATTCGCAAGGGTTATACTTAATCAAATTGCAAAGATCTTTATATGGTCTAAAGCAATCTGGACGAATGTGGTATAATCGTCTTATTGAGTATCTGGCCAAAAACGGATTCAAGAATGATGATATCTGTCCATGTGTTTTTATAAAGAAATCTGCATCTGGATTCGTTATAATTGCTGTATACGTTGATGATTTAAATATCATTGGGACTCTTGAAGAGATTCCAACAATTATAAAAACTCTAAAAGAAGAGTTTAAGATGAAAGATCTTGGAAGGACTAAATTTTGTCTCGGCCTGCAGATCGAGTATACAAAAAATGGGATCTTTATTCATCAAGCGACATACACAAAGAAGATCTTGAAAAGATTCTATATGAATAAATCACATCCTTTGAGTACCCCAATGATCGTAAGATCTTTGGATGTGAAAAATGATCAAATCCGCCCTAAAAAAGAGAATGAAGATATCCTTGGTCCTAAAGTACCATATCTTAGTGCCATTGGAGCGCTAATGTATCTTCCTAATAATACGCGATCTGACATATCATTCGCGGTGAATTTACTAGCAAAATATAGTTTCTTTCCAACCAGAAGACATTGGAGTGGAATCAAACAAATTTTTCGATATCTTCATAGAATAGTTGATATGGGATTATTTTATCCCTATGGATCCAAGTCACAACTAGTTAGCTATGCAGATGCTGGATACTTGTCTGATCCACATAAAGGGAGATCTCAAATAGGATATCTGTTTACATATGGTGGAACAGTTATATCATGGAAGTCCACGAAACAGACGATAGCAGCAACCTCCTCTAATCATGCTGAAATACTGGCAATTCATGAAGCTAGTCGCAAGTGTTTTTGGCTGAAGAGTCTGATTCAATATATTATGTCATCATGTGGACTGATTGATCATAAGATAGCTCCAACTGTCCTGTTTGAAGATAATACAGCATGCATTGTTCAACTTAAAGGCGGATACATTAAAGGCGATAGAACCAAGCATATTTCTCCCAAAATTCTTCTTCACTCGTGATCTTCAAAATCAAGGGACAATTGATGTCCAACAGATCCGTTCAAGTGACAATCTGTCAGATTTATTAACAAAGTCACTCCCAAAATCCTCCTTTGAAAGATTGGTACATGAGATTTGGATGCGCCGATTTCGAGACATTAAATGATGTCGGCAAGAGGGGGAGACTGTACTCTTTTTTCCTTGGTCAGGTTTTTTCCCATTGGGTTTTTCTTGACAAGGTTTTTAATGAGGCAGTTCCCATCACAAAGGATATTGTACTCTTTTTCCTTCACTAAGGTTTTTTCCCACTGGGTTTTTCTTTAGTAAGGTTTTAACAAGGCAATAATCCTAAATGGTCATCCAAGGGGGAGTGTTATGATAAGTACAAAGGATGTGGATGCCCATTTTTCATACCGTTCAAGTTTTCAAGAGAGATTTCATTTAATAAGGTTTGACAAAGTAACCTTATGAATGTATATAAATAGAGGCTTTACCTCTGACGAAACATATGCAATTTTCTCTCTCTTTACTTTTAATACTTCTTTCTATCTTTGTATATATATACACATTACAACATATAATATTATTATATATATATAAATCATTATTGAGCTAATTATTTTAATACTAGAGTCTTCTATTTATACATCTTTATATATCTTTTACAACAAAATTAAAATATATGAAATTTTTTATTTAAATGAAAAGCCCCAAAATTTGGTTGTTGTTGAAATCCTAAAGAATTTGTCTCTTGCTATTTTTCAAGACTGTTTGCTGGGGAAAAAGATAAAAACAAAATAAATTTAAGATATTGGTTAGTAAAAGCTATATTAATACCACTAGAAGTTAATATTTTAGTACATTTCTATTAATCATAGATAATATTCTTTATTATTATTATTATTATTATTATTATTATTATTCAAAAAAAAAGGCTAACCTCTCAAATTATAAAATAATATACTAAATCAGTATAAATATGACTACTAAAAAAATATCATGTATAATATCACTTCAAAAGGTGCTAGTTTAATTTCAATTTTCACCTATATATAGTAAATTAGGAAAACTAAAGGAAAATCAACTGCAATCACACCTCCAAGGACTTCTACTCCAAAAAAAAAAGAATTAAAATATTTCTTCAAAAATCTTTTGCTTAATTTCGACTTATTTGGTTTAACTTAGGGATTTGATTAAGCAACAATCGCTCATCATTCTTGGGGATTCAAACTTTACCTTGACACAAATTTTAAAAATTAAATCCTGTTGTTCCACGTCCACCTATCAAAATGTTTACAAGCTAACAAGAAATTAATTACTATATTCGCCAATAATATTCCAACAGTGTACCAAAAACTTTTCTGGTTCAAAATTTAGAGTATGAAATCCAAAAGAATATAAAAATTAGAGAAAAGCAAACAATCTAACCTAAAATCTGGTGGTGATGGGTTTGAATATATTGGATGAAATGTTTTAAATTTTATTATCATTAGTTCTCAATTTAACACCCAAAATTATAATGTAGTCTCTCTGTTTTTAACATAGAGCTTAGCAATCAACACAATCCAAAAGAAAACTAAGCATTTAACTAAAGAGTGGAACCTTTCATTTTTTTTTTCTCTTAATTATTTGGTAAAATATATTCTCTCACCATTCAATATCTTTTTTCACATATTTTCTCTTGATCCCACTTTAAAGAGTATAAGGTGAAAGATCACACTTTACCAAACAATTGAAAAAAAAAAAATTGAAAGGATCTATTGCCCAAATTTTCAATCTCTTCTAAATGCCCTCAAAAGGAAGGTGCTTCATCCTCCACACTCCATAGCTTCATCTTCAAGAACCTGATGACACTTAGCTCCAACTCATATATATCTACTTTACAAGCCAAAGTGTAAAATCAACCATGAAACCATGGCTACCCCCTATTATAGTACACCATGACCTTGACTTATACAACATCAGAACCTTTAAAAACCATACCAAGGCATCCTAAATACAGGAGAATTTGAAGAGTACAAGGAAATATACAAGATCATACTAAGAAGATATAGTTTTAACTAGGAAGCCAAAATTGGAACCCTCTTGTGTCCTACAAAATGCTTCTTTAGCATGTTATAACCATTTCTGTAGTACTCAAGTGAGAAGCATAGCTGCCTTATCGCCTCGCGCTTCTCTTCTGCTCCTTCTAAGATCACTGTTCTTTGCCTCTCAACCTCATCCTCTAGCTGTTTAGCTTTCGATTTCAGTTCTTCCACTTGTCTATGCGCCTCTTCCATTCCAGCAATCAATTTAACATGTTCCATGTGAAGTTGGTTCAAATGGTTGTTCATTTGTTCAATCCTACCATCTCTTGATTTTACCTCTTCCTTGAGTGAACCAACTTCTACATTTAGGGTGTCTCTCTCTGATTTCATAGCACCAAGGCTTACATTGAGATCCTTTATGCTTTTTTCTTTCTCTTCAATGTCTGCCTTTAAAAGCTCAATTTCGCCCTTCAGTGCCGCCTCCTTTTCTAATTTTTCAGTCTGGATCCTTCTTATGTCATCTTCAAAAGCTCGGCCACGACTTTCCCATTCTCTGATTTGTTCTTTTATGTGAGCACTTTCCTCCAACACACTGGACATTTCAGCCTTCATCTGAGCTTTCTCCGGGAAGATTTTCTCCTCCGCATCAGATACAGCTGTTTTCAAATCCCTGATCTCATGATCTCGGTCTGATAGACTAGTCTTCAACCTCGCAAGTCTTTCTTGGAGTTTGGTGCTCTCTCTTTTCTCGCTGTTAAACTTAGATTTCCATGCAGCAATGTCCTTGCGAGCCAAGTCAAGCTGCTCCTGCAATTGCTTGATTCTTTCAGAGGATTTATTGGACTCAAATTTCAGGGAAGCAATTTGCTTTTCCGAAGCCT
>NC_029778.3:17184431-17188881 GCF_000817695.3 Arachis duranensis | reverse complement strand
ACTCCTTATTCAGACCCTGGAAACTTCCTTGAACCTCTTCTTCCTTAATGGTTTCCCTTCCTGTCTTGATGTATTCTTCAGTCGATGACAATTCTACACCAGCCTCCAAATTTTCAGAATCCAAAGGTATGTATTTTCTAAGCTCAATCTTCAGTTTAGTGATTTCTTCTTCTGAAAGTCTTAACTTTTCATTCACAGTCAGCAGCTCTTGTTCATATGCATTAATTTTGGAATAAGCATCTTCAATGTTCTCATTTCTTAGCCCTCTAGATGAACCCTCTATATGTTCCTCCTCTTGCATCCACAACTTTTCTCTTACCCCACGAAGCTCGCTTTCCAATTCCAATATTCTTCTATTCATCCCTGGATCGCTGCCATTGAAACTTGAATAATTGTTAACTGATGAATCATCGGATTCCTCCTCAGAATCTGTCAGTGTAGATGAGTCATCTACATCTTTCTGGTATGCATCAGAACCATTTCCACCAGAGCCAAGAAAGTATTCAAACCCTGCTGCACGGTTTTTAGACTTTCGGCGGCTCCCCTTCATCATTGGAGAGGGCCAGGTAGAGGATGGCTCAGAGCCGGAGTCTGAAATACCTGATCCTTGAGATTGGAGATCAGAGGGTATATTCTTCCGCAATTCTACTGTGACATGGTCATAACGTTCGGCCAGAGCCCGATAACCACGGTAGAACTCCTCAACCAGAGCAACCAACTCTGGTCTCTTCTGATAGTACATCTCAGCCTTTTTGGCAAAGGAATCTGCATCTTGTTCAATCAGCTTCAACATTTGCTTCACATTCCTATCCATCTCTGAGGATAAAGAATGTTTTGTCAATTTCTTGAAGAACATTGCAATTTAAATATGATTATAACATATAATAACAGTGAGATTCAAATTACTAAAGATCAAAAAGGGATAAATTCCAACACCTGTTAAAGGAACAAAACAGAATTTTTTGCATGCATTTAGCATTCTAGCTTAATTAGGAGAACACAATTTCTAGTAAGGAAGACAAAAGCAAGTAGAAATCATCTAGAAAGATCTAAGAAACTAAAAAGAAAGCTATTGCATTACCAGAAAAAAATAAAAGTAAAAAAGATTCTGGATATTTTTGTGCTAGTTAAAAAGTCTCAGCATTCCTATATTTTGACATATTAGAGTTTCTTTAGGCATGCATGCCAAGAAAATCAGAAGTTACATCTTTGTTGATATCAAATAGGAGAAGAAGGCAAAGCAATTCAGTATAAACTATAAAATAATTGCATTGCAATTTCAGCTAGGTACCTTCAAGATTTTCAAAAAGCCACTTTGAATTCTTGGGACTGATGTGGCTATCCCACCACCATGAATGTGACTTCCTTGATTCCAACCTCTTCATTTGCTTGTTAGTATGAGCCTAAAGAATTAACCAAATTAGATCAAATTTTAATGTGGGAAATGACATGAGCCCTTTAATTTATCTGAAATATTCATGCACAGATAGATACACATTAACCTGTATAAGTCAAAGCAAATAAAATAATAAATTTTCATTTCCATCACTTACCCCTGAAGCCATTTGCCAGAGCAAGTGCTAGCTGGTGATGAGTCTCTCACACTGATATAGTAAACTACTAATAAAAATCTGCAATTAAAAGGTTATAATAATGATTAGTTAGTGTTGAATTGGCAGAAGCCGACATCAAATGATGATTTAAACACGAGACTTATTAATTTTTTTAAAAAAAAAATTAATGTGACAACCAAATGTTATCATGATACTGGGACAGCATTACAGCAAGGTTTGGACGAAGCAAGATTCATGAACACCCTCTGACAGACACCATGTGGGCCCATTAATTGGGCCTCATTGGGCCTATACCACACCATATCCGGCTCAAATCAGAAAGAACGAGACAAGCAATAAAAGTATAAAACAAGGAGGGAAGAAGAAGAACCAAAAAATAAAGGTGGGAAGAAGAAGAAATAAAAAAACTAGAATAAGAAACCCAAGACGCGCGGGGAGAAATTTAAAAATCAAATTAAAAATAATAAAATATAAATATTCGGAAATAAATAAATAAATAAATAGAAAGAGGGTCAAATTGTTGACCATAGGTTATCTTTCAAATCTGAGAAAAATGGACAGCTGGCAGTGCCGTGAGTCCCGCAATCCCCACCGCGTCGTGCTGTGCAATTAATTACCTCGCAAACGTGGAATGGTAGTTGCACAGAAATGGGAATTGAAAAAAGTAAGAAACTATTTTATTTTCTTTCTTAAAAAGAACGATAAAAAAATATATTAATATTTAATTTAATTTGGGATGGAGGATGGTTCAGTGATTTGGAATTTGGCGAAGAAGAATACAAAAGCGTGTCGTAAATTGTTAGGTAGGAAAATAAAAGAGCATGAAAGAGAAAACAAAATTTGCGGTGGATGATGACGAATATATACAAGGACAAAAAAAAAATATCTAGTCGAAAAGAAACATAGTTTTAAATTTTTGTCAGAAACATTATTAGAGTGTTGCGGTGAAGGGCGAACTCATCATCAAAGCGTAACCGCCTCACAGTGGCTGTGAACCATTTTCCGGGTAATTTCTGTTTTTTGTTGTTAATTGTAGTAACAGCAACGCAATCCTATAATCTCCGATTAAATATCAATTCATAGATATTACCAAATACCAATACAACTTTCTTAATAATAATAATAATAATAATAATAATAATAATAATAATAAGGTCAATTATAGCATACAGAAGTAAATTCATATAGAGAAGATAGAACCAGAAACTGAAATAAGAGAGAGAGAGAGAGAGTGAGGGGAGCTTACTTTGGATGGCGCAGAGATATCTGAAGCTGAGAGTGTGGTGTTGCTCTGAAAAAAAGGAATGGATCTGAGAGTGGAAAAAGTGGAATTAGAATAAAAAAGCCAAGTGACGAGGGAAGTTGTGTTCCTATTTAATGGCCACTATGTTATGTTACCACATGTTCCTCATTCGAATATTCGCCCTCTCCTCTCCTCTCCTCTTCTCTGTTTCTCCTCATTAGGTCTATTAAGTTTTTAAAATAGTCTTTTGAATTTATAATTTAAAAAAATAAATAAATAAATCATTAATCTTTTAGTTTGTAAATATTTAATCTTTTAAAAATTTAAAAATATATTTAAATTTTTTATTTTTTTTAAATGTAGACATATCCATTTTTAGATTTAATTTATCCATTTTAAAAAATTTTTTACGTGTATATTTGTATATCGATTAAATTAGTACAACAGAAATTACATTTGATTTTTTATTGGATTTCACATACCCAAATAAATAGAGGGATCAATATATCTAAATTTTGGAAAAGTAAAAAATTTAAATATATTTTTAAATTTTTAAAAACTTAAATATTCGTAAGTCAAAACGTCAAAAACTAATTTATTATTTTCTCTTATAAATTTTGTCATTTTAGTCTCATAAATTTAAAATTCATTATATTAAGATATAGTTTTGAGTACTACATTCATCTCTAGAGTTATATTTATTTACAGACATGAGATTCTAAGATAAAAATATAGAGACAATTATATTTGACAAATAAAATATAAACAAAGATATTATGTTTAAAAAAACTAAATTATTATATATTTTATTTTTTATTATTTTTGTTAATTTTTATAATTATATTTTTTATTATGATTTTTTCTTTCTAAAATTTTTTATTAAAAAATATAAGAATAAATTAAATTTTTATAATTTATTCTAATTTATCATCAAATAAAATATAATAATATTAATTTTTATGTTTTTATTATTTATATTTTATTTTCAGTATCTTGTCTTATTTTCAAAACCAAATATAACTTAGATTCTTTTTAGCACTAAATTAACAAATAAAATGCTGAATTAATTTTGAATTATCACTACTAAATAGCGACATTTTATTTTGACATTTAAACAGATAGACAAAAAAATATTTATATGACGTGTAAATGTTTATCTCTTCTTATTTTAAAAATGAAATAGTGTTATTTATTTTTAATGTGACAAGTTAAAACTAATTCAATATTTTATTCGTTGACTCAATATTAAAAATAATCTAAAGATCAATATAATAAATTTTAAATATAAAAAATTAAAATTGTAAAAGCAATAAATATCTGGATTTCCCTTTTCAATGTCTTCTTAATATATATTCTTTTCACTTTTTTAACTAAATATTATTACATATACTTACAAAATAACAGACATTAAATATTGAAAAGAAAGGAAACGAGGTTATTTGGGTAATTCCGATAAATATATTAGGTTGCTGTGTTTAGAGTTTATAGTAACTGAAAAAAGTTATAATTACAATTTACAAGTGTTTAAAAAAATTGAAGAGAAAATTTGGGTACTAAACAGAAATGTTTTTCTTTATAATATGAATAAATGTGTTCGGATATAAGTATATGCATTTTTCTTTTCAAATGGTCA
>NC_029778.3:17182861-17184392 GCF_000817695.3 Arachis duranensis | reverse complement strand
CTTATCCATATTTTTTTTATCTAATATATATAATCTATTATATATTATGGAGATATCTACTTCTATTTCTACTATACATAATGGAAGAGTATGTATACAAACTTTCTTTTTAAAAATAAACTTTATTATATATAATATACAACAAAACATTTGTTAACTCAAATAGTTGTACATATGAAATTGTAGTAATTCTAAAATAATTGTTTTTGAAATATTTTATAATTTATTTTATATTAAACACAATAATAAATATTTTAAGAAATTTTCATTATTTTTAATGAAAAAAATTAGTAAGAACTTAATAAATTTTGTTTTCCAAAAAAAAAATAATTATTTAAATTTATTATCTGTGTATATTAATTATTTTATATTATGTTAATTAAGTGTTATATCTAAAACACTTAATTAACATGATATGTTTAGAAAAGATCATAAATAATAATAAAAATATTGATAATCCTATTCATAAACAAAAAAAAAAATTATAAAAATGTTAGTGTTGATAATTAATTATTTTTAATTAATAAAAAACACGTATTGGTTGTTGAAAGAGTACTATGTCAGAATAACGCGTGAAGTAATAAAATTATTGTTTTAGATTAATATAATTTGTGTTTTCTAATCTACAAGCTAAGTAAAAAAAAAAAAGATTTTTATTTTCAAAAATAGCCTACATATATAAGACTAAAGTTAAGATTCACTGTTTATTGATTATCATCTAGGGTAAATTACTAAAAATATATTTGAACTATTTTGTTGTTGATAAAAATATATTTAAATTTTGTTATAGAAAAAAATATTTTTAAATAATTTAAAAATATGACAAAAAATTCAACATTAAATAGATATTTTTAAAAAAAATATTTTCAAAAATAAATTTTATTGTAGTTTTTATTTAATATTAGATTTTTTATCGTATTTTTAAGTTATTTGAGAGTATTCTTTTTGATAAAAAAGTTTGAATACATTTTTGTTCGCGACAAAATTATCCGAATATATTTTTAGTAATTTACCCTATCATCTATAAAATGTATTTGCTGATTTGCTCTTTATTGATTTAAGCATACCTATTTCCCTACTCAAATCATTTTCACATTACCGGCCTCTATTATTTCTTCTTCTTTGTTTTTTTAATCAATATCTCCATCATCATCACCATGATTATGTTTCTTTAATCTGTCTAACCGCGTTGAATGTTTAAATATATATAATTAAGGGCATGCAATCTGCAAAATGAGATATTGATACTTGCGATGAATTGCCGTTCGCTCCAATGTGTTGTTATTTTATTTTATTATTTGGATTTTAGACTCGTTCTCACGTGGGCAAAATAGACTTTTTAATTTGCTTTCCCATTATGATTTTGGTGAGTTATCTTTTTCATTTATCAGGATCAAAGCAATCCGGTATAAATGGAGTAGTATATAATACTTAACAGAGAAAGAAAATAAATAAAATAATAAAGTCTAATTAATGAGTAGTATGAATTTTCTGGATACTTCACGCGTGCTTGATGCTCCATTCTAAGACA
>NC_029778.3:17181682-17182815 GCF_000817695.3 Arachis duranensis | reverse complement strand
AAAAAAGACGTCCTTTGATCCCTTTTCTATTTTTCTAATATTAGGTACCAGTAATTGTCTTCATTAATTTTTTAGAAAATTTTAAGGTGCTTAACTTATAAAAAAGCATGTCATCATGCTATGTGTCAAGATATAAGAGCTACTGAGATTAAATTTTTTTAAGAAAAAATTACTCTGTTAAAGAAATTTAATTATTAAAAGAGTTCAACTTTTATTAAAATTATAAAAAAATTAAATTAACAATATATTTAAAAAAATGATCAAATTTTTTTATTAAAAAGATAAATATATTCTTAAATTATTTTTCATTTATTTCTCTCTTACAGACCTTTTCTCTTTAATTGATTTTTTTCATTTTTTTATTTTTTTCTAATTATGTTTTTAACTTTTTATGCATCAAATTAATATAATTTATGAGGCTTACTTTACTTCCTATTTAAATTTTATTGTAAATAATTTTGTCATTTTACTTTATAGTATACTCTTAAATCCAAGACAATAACAATAGAATAAAAACTAAGAAAGGAAGAAAGAAAATAAATTTTTTATTTTTATTATTTTTAAAAAATGGTGAAAAGAACTCAATTCAATTAAAATATACCAATTCTGTAAAGTTTTTATATTGATCGTAATTGTTAAATTTTATAATGAAATTTAATTTGACAAGGTTAATAATAAAGACAAGATTTATATTAGCTAACAACAATATCAAAATTAATCCCTTACAAAATGAAGCAACAAATTAAAATTAATTTAAAAACGTGTATAAATAATCTAACAACAAAGAAATAATAATAATAATAATAATAATAATAATAATAATAATATTTTATGGTCATAATAAAGTGAGTTATAATTTACATCTGCATTCGTTTCAAGTTTTAAAAAATTAATAAAAATAAAAAAATTCTTTATTATTTTTATGTTGTTGTGTAAGATTTTGGGAGAGTACAGTAAAACAATGAAGTTATTTACTAATGGTGAATTAGTGATTTACAATAATAATTTTTTGTTATAAATAAAAATGTATTAATAAATATGTGAATATAATAAACAATTAAAAAAATATATTTATAGAAAAAATAAATAAAAAAATAACTTAAAGATATATTTATTTTTTTAAAATTATTTAG
>NC_029778.3:17170328-17181252 GCF_000817695.3 Arachis duranensis | reverse complement strand
AATTTTATCAAATTAATTTAATTTTTAATAAATATAAGATTAATTTATATTTTTATAAAATTAAATATCGATTTTTAAAAATATTTATTAAAATAATAATTTATCATTATCATTGGGATGCGGATTCACGCATTTCACAGCGGGAGCAAGTTATCACGGTAAATTTTAGAAAGTTAGATTTAACAGTGTTTGTATAGTTTTTTGGAGTGTTTGAGAATACTCTAGATGGTTCCAGAACGTTCTAGAATGTCCTAGAAGGTCCCGGAATATCCTAGAAGGTTCTAGAAGATTCTGGAAGGTCATAAAGTATTCTAGAAGAGTGTAGATATATATAGAAGTATAAAGAGTAGTATGGAAGAATCTAGAAATATTTAAAAAGTTGTGGTATAATGGATATTTGTAAAGAAGGTTCTAGATGATTAATCTAGGCCATTGATTAGATTTAATCCTAACCATCCATTGAGGAGGTGGATGACTATAAATAGGATGTGAGAGTTAGTGTGAGTTGAGTGTAAATCATTTTGTAACAAATACTTGAGCAATAAAGTGTTCTTCCCACCAAGCTTGTGTTCTCTTGTGTTCTTAGCTTTCTTGCTAAGTATTGAAGGTTAGGCTGACTTGGTTTTAGTTCAAGAAGTTGAATAAGTCTGAGTGCTAGCACGTTAGAATGTGTCCAAGATCGTGACAAAGTGTATCCACTGGAATTTAAAAACTTTTTTAATACCATATGATGATATTTATTTTTTTCTATTATATTATTAAATTTGATTCTATTATTAAATTATAATAAATTTATTTTATTATGATATTATATATTTTTCGTTTTACTGTCAAAATTTCTAAGATTCACTGTTTATCATAATAATAATAAAAGTTGATAAATAACATGCACAAAATTTTTATTATCATGATAAACTATTTATTTTAATAAAATTTGTAAGTATTTTAATTCATAAAGAGTATATATTAATTTTATATTCATAATAAATTAATTTAATTAAATTATTATAATGATTTAAAAATAATTTTATTAAATATTTGTATAATTTTACTAAATTAATTTATATTTTTATTATTCAAATTATTTTTATTTTATTCTTGTACTTAAATAAAAATGATAATTTATTTTATTTTAGGATGGAGCCAAGCATTCAGCAATGCCAAAAAAGTTGAGAATCAAGTAGATGAACATAATTTGATTTTTACTTTATCTCCCCGCTACATACTGGTACTTTAATTTAATCTCTCTTTTTTTTTTCATTTAAAAAAAATTAACCTCAATAGCTCTAATATAGTAATATCCCGACACATAAGTTTAGCATGGCGTGCTTGTTTATAAGGTACACCTTAGAATTTTTCTATTTTTTCGTAATTTCGAATCTCCACTAAGCCATGAAATATTTTCCCTGGTTATAATAATTGACAAGTCAAATTTTAGATTAATAAATAGATCAACATAGCAATATTAAATATATATAGTAGTAACACCAGGATTCAAAAGAACTTTTAAGCCAGGTAAACTTTTCATATTTGATTCAATAGATAATTATTTCAAGATAATAATAAGTAAAACATTTAATACATTAAAATTAGGTTGAAAATTTAAATGAGCCTAAGAACTAAGTATAAATAATTTTTGTTTTCATGTTTATTAAAAAAAAAATTGTGGACAAGTGATAAGTAATAAAGTTTTTAAAAGTTTTAGGAATCAAAACTCATTTATTTTAGTAAAATTTAGAAATATAAAGATACATTTAAATTTTTCTTTGACTTTGATTCTATGAATTAGCCAAATATAATACTGGGAATGGATATATATACGGACACATATTCATAACCATTCGTAAATAATTAATGTACGGCTTAGATTAAGGAATCGGGTGAGAGGAGAATGCATGCCTATATAAAAGTAAGAGAAATAAATTAAATTTAGGTCATATAATCATGCACATACGTCAGAATTAAAAGTGATTAATAAAGGGGTTATATGATCATTAAAAAGATGATATGATTTTGTTTTAATTACTTTTCTTTTCTCACTCATATATAAGCACTTCCTTCGAAGTAGAAGCCAATATTTCTCTCTTTACTGGTTGGGGTTGCAAAACATTAAAGCTGTATTTGAAAGGAAGACTTAAATTTAAAAATAGAGATTGAAATATATATAATAATTGAAAAATAAAGATTAAATTAATTTTTTATATTATATTTGTTGTAAAATATACAACATTAAATTATATTTTAGTATCATAGTTAGTTGAAAATAAATATAACACTAATAAATAAATTAAAATTAAAAAAATTAAATAAGAATATTTTTAAAAAATATATTATTAAAGTTTCAGTCCATCCTTAAAAATTTAAATTTTTTGTGTTTTTACTTTTTAAAGATACTGTCTTAATTGTCCTAAAAAACAAACACAACCTAAGATACATCTAGTTTGCATTTTTCTTTTATTTTTATTTTTTATTTTTTCATAAAATTCTAAATAAAAAAATTATATAAAATAGAAAAAAAAATAAAAACACAATTGCAAAACGCTATAAATTATTTATTATATTGGTTTATTTTTGGTGTTGTACACGCGAGTGAGACAGTAGTGAGATAAATATTTGTATGGTGAATTGTGCTTCTCATCATCAACGCAAAACTGACATTGCAATCTCGCCCCACTGTGAGATGCTCTTGAACCACCATGCATTCGTGAACAAGCACCCACGCTTTGCGATGCTGTTACACGCTTCTCGTGGATCGCAAGATGCTGGGGGTTGGACATGCATTGTTCATGCAGCAGGCACGTCATCCCATCATCCTCTTATATAAGAAGTACCTCCTTCTTATTCTTCTTGCAGTGTTTTCCAATCTCACAGAGTGTGCGATATGAGAGTTCTGTGGGATGAACTAAGAACTGTCATATGCCAGTTGATCCATTACAAGAGCAATAACTAAGAGAATAAAAGAAGATTTTGCAAACATGACTAAATCATTTGTTCAGGAGATACATCAAGAATTGGCCAAGACAATGGTTAACAATTATGGAAAACTAAACGTCTTATTTACAAGTTGCATTAAAGACTCTCGTTAATTAAGTTGAATCAAATAGACATCACTTTATTAATATTTATTTTAAGACCTATTTTATGTTTAGTTTATTTTATTTTGTTTTGTTTGTTTTAGACCAATTAAGATTTTGCCTATTTTTATTTTAGTGAACTTATGAATTAGGATTTTAAATCTAAGAAGTATAAAAATCTCTAAAACTTTGTAGCCACTTTTTTTTTAATTTTGATGAATAATTTTTTTTTTTTTGAGTTTGTTTAAGAAATTTGTTTGTGAACAGAAGAGGTAGACTGATTTACTTAACTATTGTATCAGGAAATCAAATTAAAATAGAAGAATTTCTTTTTTTGATTTTTATCTTATTTTGAGTCTTATTCTGTATTGTTTGGTATCAGAAAATAAAAAATCCATGTCTTTGTTATTCATTAAGTATATACCGTTGTTATTTGCATCTTTTGTGTTCTTGAATATATATAAAAAAATCATCCCGCAAGTAGTTGTCATCCTGCGTCATTCATTTTTCTTGTTAGTGTCTTTTTTTGTATCTTATTTTTTCTTATTTTTAGAGTGGTGAGTTTAATAGAGGATAAAAGCCAATTTTAAGAGTGAATACGAGTGTCCATCATCGAGTAAAATACGTGAGAGAGTGATTGCAAGATCCTTTCTATAAGATTTTTACAAGTTCATTGCTATAGCGACTCACTCAAAAGATACTCTAGTTAATATGAGAATAATGCAAAGGATCATTCAACATATAACTAATCGCTTGAATGAATTAGAGGAATGGAGGTAGGAGGTGATATAAACATTATCCAAGAGTACTAAACATGAAACTTTTAGGAATCAGCATCAAAATCATGTACATTCTGATGATGACTCTGATGGGACTACAATACCTAGATACAGAAGTCAAGATAGCAATATGAATGCCATCAAGATGCAAATACCGTCATTCAATTAAAGGACAAACAATCTTGAAATTTATTTAGAGTGGGAGCATAAAGTGGAACGGATTTTTGCTTGTCAAAATTACTTTGAGGCAAAGAAGTTTCGTTTAGCGGCAACTATGTTCTCTGACTATTTTGTTTTGGTAGGATGAACTAGTAAAAACAAGACGTAGAATAACGATCACCCTATAAAGACTTGGAATCATATGAAGTGCCTCATGAAGAAGAGATTTGTTCCTTCGTATTACTACAGAGAAGCACATCAGAAGTTACATCAGTTGACTTAAGGCTCCAAATCTGTTGAAGACTAACATAAAAAAATAGAGATGCTTATGATCATGACCAACATAGAAGAGGACGCCAAGGTTACTATGGCACGATTTATAGGTGGTTTGAATAGAGTTATTGCTGATGTAGTGGAATTACATCATTATGTGAAGATAGAGAATTTAGTCAGTATGGCAATGAAGATAGAGAGGCAAAAACAAAGAAGAGCAACAAAGGAATTATCTCATGCTAATCCAAAGTGGATTTACACAGAGTCTCATAGTGATGACATAACAAAAACTAAGGGTGTTGAATTTAAGGATAAGTTGTTTGATGCTACAAAGAAAAAAGGTAATTCTAACTCTTCTTCTTCTGCTATTTTTAGGCATAGAGATATTAAATACTTCAAATATCATGGTTTGGGTCATTGTGCTAGTGGTTGTCCGAACAGGAGGATGATGATTATTAGAGGATGTGATATTGTGTCTAATTCTGCTTAAGGTGATGACTCTGATCATAATAGTATGTCACCTTTGGAGGATTATTCTAAAGGTGATGTTGAGTATGCAGTCGATATGGTAAATCTCTTGTTGGTAGACATGTTTTGAATTTACAAGTGAAAGAAGATAGCCTATAGCAATGCTAAAATCCTTTTCATACTAGATGCTTAGTAGGTGGACAGGTGTGTAGTCTGATTATTGATAGAGGGAGTTAGACTAATGTAGCTAGTACACTTATGATGGAGAAATTGGGTTGACATGTGTTCGACATTCTAAACCATATATTTTGCAGTAGTTGAATGATAGTAGTTAGATAAAGGTTGACAAGTAGGTGACAATTGTATTCTCTATTGAAAAGTATGTTGATGAAATATTGTGTGATGTGGTGCCAATGCAAACTTGTCATTTATTATTAGAGAGACCTTGGCAGTTCAACCGTTGAACTTTTTATGATGGTTACACAAATCGATTCTCTTCTATTTTTAATGGTCGTAAGATCACTCTTACTCCATTATCACCTAAGAAAGTTTACCTTGACTAATTGAAGTTTTAACAAGATACCAAGAAAAAAATGGAATGTGAGGTACAACTAAAACCTAAGAGAAAAGAGGTCATGAGAAAAAAAGAATATGGCCAAAGACCCAAAGGTTGTGAAAAGAAAGAAAATAGTGCATGTCATGAGAATAATGTGAATACAGAGAAAGACGAGAGAGTTGAAAGAAAATTGTATTCTTTGCAAAAACAAGAGGTTTAAAGAGTGCTTTAGTTGGCAAAAGAGTTATGATTATGGTTTGGTTTAAAGACACTTTATTATTTGATACTGAACTTAATCTAAGTTTGTCAAATAATTTTGTCTCTTTGTTGCAGAAATTTGCAAATATCTTTTCTACTGATGTGCCAAGTGATTTTTTTCCATTACGAAAGATTGAACACCAAATTAATTATTCCTGATGCTATCATTTCTAATAGACTAGCCTATATGAGTACCTGGAGAAGACAAAGGAGTTTCAAAAACAAGTGGATCAATTATTGGCCAAAGGCCACATAAGGAAAAGTGTGAGCCCATGTGTTGTACCCGTTTTGTTGGTTCTAAAGAAGGGTGGTACTTGGAGGATGTGCGTGGATTGTCATGCGGTCAACAAGATCACAGTAAAGTATCATTATCCTATCCCTAGGTTAGATGACATGCTTGATGAATTACATAGTGCATGCATATTCATCAAAATTGATTTAAAAAGTGGGTATCATCAAATTATAATGAAACCAAGGGATGAATAAAAGACTGCATTTAAAACAAAACATGAACTATATGAGTGGTTAGTATTGCCTTTTGAGTTAACTAATGCACCTAGTACCTGCGTCTGATGAACCATATTTTGCGAGAATTTTTGGATAAATTTGTTGTTTATTTTGATGATATTCTCATTTATAACACTTGTTTAGACGACCACTTGTCACATATTTCAATTGTTTAGAGGTGCTTCGAAAAGAGAAATTATATGTCAATATTAAAAAGTGCATATTTTGTATTGATAGAGTTGTGTTTCTTGGTTTTATTGTGAGCGCGAGTAGAATTGAGGTTGATGAGAAAAAGGTGAAGGCTATTCGTGAATGGCGAACGCTTAAGAATGCTTTTGAGGTAAGAAGTTTTCATTTTAGCTGGGTTTTATAGGAGATTTGTGAAAAAAATTTTACTATTGTTGCGCCTCTCTCCGTGGTTATAAAAAAAGATGTTGCGTTTAAATGGGACCAAGAACAAGAAATTGCATTTCATACTCTAAAAGATTTTTTTGTGTTCTGTTCCTATTCTTGTTTTACCTAACTTTGATAAAATCTTTGAGATTGAATGTGATGCTTCTGGGATTAATATAGGTGCTGTTTTGATACAGAAAAGCGAGTCATTGCCTTCTTTAGTGAAAATTTAAATTTTGCTCAACACAAATATTCAACTATGACAAAGAATTATATGTTTTGGTTCGAATTTCGATGGTTTGGCAACACTACCTATTATCTAAGGAGTTTGTGATTTCACACGAATTATGAATCTTTAAAGCACCTAAAAGGACAAGGTAAGTTTGATAAAAGACATGCTAAATAGGTGGAATTCATTGAGACATTTCCATATATAATTGCATTTAAATAATGTAAAGGAAATATAGTTTCTTTGATTACTACACTTACTTCTAAGTTATTAGGGTTTGAGTTTTTAAAAGAGTTGTATGCAATTAATCCTTAATTTTCTGCTATTTATACCTCTTAGGAATATGGTGCATTTAACACATTTTATAGGGATGAAGATTTTTATTTCGTGGTAATAGAATTTGTGTGCCTGCTTATTCTATTAGGGATTCACTTGTTCTGGAGTCACATAGTGGGATTTGATGGGTCATTTTGATGTACATAAGACTTTGGATGTATTATCTGAACTTTTTTACTGGCCACACATGCATAGGGATATTGAAAAATTTTGTGCTAAATGTATTGCATGTAAACAGGCTAAATCTAAGTCATTACCACATGGTTTATATACTTTCTTACCAGTTTTTGATGTATTTGTGGGTTGATATTTCTATGGATTTTATTTTTGATTTGCCTCGAATTAGGAAAGATAGAGATAACATTTTTGTTGTAGTAGAAAAGTTTAGTAAAATGGCTCATTTTATTACATGTCATAAAACTAATGATGCAACAAAATATTACTGATATGTTCTTTAGAGAGGTTGTGCACTTGCATGGTGTTCCCCAAACTATTGTTTGTGATCGTGATGTAAATGTTTGAGTCATTTTTAAAAATTGTTATAGAATAAGTTGGGAACAAAATTGTTATATTCTATTACTTGTCATCCTCAGACTGATGGTCAGACTGAAGTAGTAAATAGAACATGTGAGACCTTATTACGTGTTGTTGTTGGTAAGAATCTGAAAACTTGGGAAGATTGTTTACCTTTTATTGAGTTTGCTTATAATAGAACACTTCATTTTTCTACAGTTTTTTCTCCTTTTGAACTTGTATATGGTTTTAATCTTTTATCTTTTTTAGAATTATTATCTTTAACTTTGAGTAATCTTATTAGCTTGGATGCGGAAGGTAAAACTGAAAAGGTTAAAGTAATATACTTGAAAGAACGTCAGTTGATTGAAAAAAAATCAGGTTGACAGCTCAAAGGGTGAATAAAAGTCGAAGACAACTTGTCTTTGAATATGGTGAATAGGTATGAGTTCATTTGATAAATGAAAGATTTTCTGCTAAAAAAAAATTCAAGTTAGACCCTAAAGGTGTTAGTCCATTTCAAGTTCTCGAAGGGATCAATAACAATGCTTACAAGATTGACCTTCTAGGTGAGTATAATGTGTTGGCTACTTTTAATGTCTCTGGCCTATCTCTTTTTGATTTGGATGCAGATTCAAGGACGAATCTTTTTCGGGAGGGAATGAATGATACAAGCTCTGTGGGATACACTAAGAACTATCATGCGCCAATTGGTCTAAATACAAGAGTAACAACTAAAAAAATAAAAGAAGATTTCGCAAACATGGCTAAATCATTTGTTCAGAAGATACATCAAGAATTGGCCAGGGCAATGGTTAACGATTATGGAAAACCAAACATCTTACTATTTACAAGTTGTATTGAAAACTATCGTTAGTCAAGTTGAACCAAATAGCATCACTTTATTATTATTTATTTTAAGACTTATTTTATGTTTAGTTTATTTTATTTTGTTTTATTTATTTTAGGCCCAATTATGATTTGACCCATTTTTATTTTAGTGAACTTATGAATTAGGATTTTAAATCTAAGAGGTATAAAAATCTTTAAAATCTTGTAGCCACTTTTTCTTTCTTAATTTTGATGAATGAAAATTTCTTGAGTTTTTTTAAGAAACTTGAGTGTGAACAAGAGAGGTAAAATAATTCTCTTAACGGTTGCATTAGAAAATCAAATTGAGGTAAAGGAGTTCCTTTCTTTGATTTTCATCTTATCCTAGGTTCCGTTCCATATTAGTGTAAGTGTTGTAGATCAAAATTTTGGTAATTTGTTGGAACGAGTTAGTAAAAGGGCTAGCAGAGTAATTTTTTTATTTATAAAAGTGACTTAGAATGTGGTGGATAGTGTTATATATTTTATTAGTGTTAATTTTAAAAGTTTATGAATTGTGAGTATTTGAAGTGAGGATAAAAAAATATATTTTTTATTTAGTGAGTATTTAAAGTTTTCAACACATACAAATAAACTGCTATAGCACATGGAAGATTACGTAAAAAAAATGTATAAATCGGTTATAACGGTCTATGAAAAAAAATTCATGTGCAGAAACTGCTATATGCAATAGCAAATTATGAAAAAAGACATGATAACGTAAACTACCAATATATGTAACGGATTACGTTGATGGGAAGATCATTGATAGGCCGTAGCAGTTTATAAAAAAATAACTTCCATACGTAAATCTTAAAAAAATATTTAAATATTATATCAAGATCTAATGTATACATAAATTAAGAAGATAATTTTAAATGTTAAAATTTAAATATTAAAAAAATTAAATTTCAAAAGTGTAAAATTTTAAATTAAAGTGTAAATAATATGTAATTTCTTTTTATCCTACTTTATTCAATTGAATGACATTACTTGAAAAAGTTATAACTTTTTTTATTCTACGTAAATCGTTACATACACTAACAGTTTAGGTTACCATGCCTTTTTTCATAATATGCTATTGGCTAGCGGTTTATGCTTATTTTCTCTTTCACTTAATTTTCTATGGACTATAGCAGTTTATTTGTAAATGTTAAAAATTCCATACCATGTAGCGATTTACATAGAGGAGCGACAGGACCAAAATATAACCAATCTCCATGAAAGGTATCAATGCCAAACTGAACGAGAGGAACATAGAGTTGTGAAACAGAGAACAAGAAGAGAGAATTAAAGAAGAAGAGAGAAGGGTTTCACTAATTTGGTAAAGATGAATTGAACTATTACACTTACACTGTAACTAACAGCTGGAAGTATATATATTGAGCCTAATGCTACTAGCTTGTAACTAATCCAACTGAGAGAGAAAGAGGGTGTAATTAACTCTGCTGACTCAGCTACTTAACTTAAATAATTCAGTTCAACTTAACCATTATTCTATCATGCACCCTGCTAACTGACTCCATTGTCTAGCTCAACACTTACTCCATCATGCACTTTACCACTAAGGCCTTTAAGCTTTCTCTGCAATTTTTCAGAATGATTTAATTACTAGGCATGTTTAGCTCATGAACTATTTTTGCCACTCCTTCAACAGTGTCAGCAGTGGGCATGACAAATTTAGCAAACTTGGCTCAACATTTAGCCTTTCTCTAGCACTATCAAATGATCCAGAAGTAATTGTCTTTGTAAGAATAATTGCCAACTGAACAGACTCCAAAACATGACTAATTTGCACTACTTTCTTTGTGACACAATCCTTCACAAAATGAAGATCAGTTTCAAAGTGTTTAGACTTTGAATGTGGAATGGGGTTGGCTGCTAAAAGCACAGCACCCAGGTTATCACAGTTTATGGTAGGAGTGGAGGTTGTGACCCTTAACTTGCTTAGCAAGTTCTTGATCCAAATTAGTTATGCAACTAGATCTGCCATAGCTCTGTATTTAGTCTCTGTGCTTGATCTGGTGGTGGACGAAATTGTGATCCATGTTCTAACTATTCTGAGATGAAAGCTTTATTATGGCACTGGTTGAATTCACAACTCCGTTCAACTAACCAGCAAGTGTACTGGGTCGTCCAAGTAATAAACCTTACGTGAGTAAGGGTCGATCCCACAGAGATTGTTGGTATGAAGCAAGCTATGGTCACCTTGTAAATCTCAGTTAGGCAGATTAAAATTGTTTATGGTTTTGAAAATTTATAAAAAGAAGAAATAATAAAAGGGATAGAATACTTATGCAGATTCATTGGTAGGAATTTCAGATAAGCATATGGAGATACTGTATGGCTCAAGGACGCCTGCTCTCCCATTGCTTCAACTCAATCCTTCTTACTCCTTTCCATGGCAAGCTGTATGTAGGGCATCACCGTTGTCAATGGCTACATCCCATCCTCTCAGTGAAAACGTTCCTATGCTCTGTCACAGCACGGCTAATCATCTGTCGGTTCT
>NC_029778.3:17167341-17169351 GCF_000817695.3 Arachis duranensis | reverse complement strand
AAAAGCGTATAAATTATCCGCTCATCACAACACCAAACTTAAATTGTTGCTTGTCCCCAAGCAACTGAAAATCAATTAGGATAAAAAGAAGAGAATATACTATAAATTCCAGAATATCAATGAATATTAATTCTAATTTAGATGAGCGGGACTTGTAGCTTTTTGCTTCTGAATAGTTTTGGCACCTCACTTTTTCCTTTGTAGTTTAGAGTGATTGGCGTCTCTCAGGAACTTAGAATTTGGGATAGTGTTATTGACTTTCCTAGTTAAGCATGTTGTTTCTTGAACACAGCTATTTATGAGTCTTGGCCGTGGCCCTAAGCACTTTGTTTTCCAGTATTACCACCGGATACATAAATGCCACAAACACATAACTGGGTGAACCTTTTCAGATTGTGACTCAACTTTGCTAAAGTCCCCAGTTAGAGGTGTCCAGAGTTCTTAGGCACACTCTTTTGCTTTGGATCACAATTTTAACCACTCAATCTCAAGCTTTTCACTTGGACCTGCATGCCACAAGCACATGGTTAGAGACAACTTCTTGGACCTTCATGACACAAGCACATGGTTAGGGACAGCTTGATTTAGCCGCTTAGGCCTGGATTTTATTTCCTTGGGCCCTCCTATCCATTGATGCTCAAAGCCTTGGATCCTTTTTACCCTTGCCTTTTGGTTTTAAGGGCTATTGGCTTTTTCTACTGCTCCTTCTTTTTCTTTCTCAATTTTTCGCCATTTTTTTTCACACTTTTTCTTGCTTCAAGAATCAATTTCATGAATTTTTTCAGATCATCAATAACATTTCTCTTTGTTCATCATTCTTTCAAGAGCCAACAATTTTAACACTCATAAACAACAATATCAAAAGACATATGCACTGTTCAAGCATTCATTCAGAAAACAAAAAAGTATTGTCACCACATCAATATAATTAAATTAAATTCAATGAAAATTTCGAAATTCATGTACTTCTAGTTCTTTTGAATTAAAACTTTTTTCATTTAAGAGAGGTGAAGGACTAATGGATTTATTCATAATCTTTAAGGCATGGTTACATACTAATGATCATGAAGTAGAGACACAAAAACATAGGTAAACACAATATAAAAACCGAAAACAAAAAGAAAAATAAAGAACAAGGAATGAATCCACCTTTAGTGGCGTCTTCTTCTTGAAGGTCCAACAAGGTCCTTAAGCTCTTCTATGTCTCTTCCTTGCCTTTGTTGCTCCTCCCTCAATGCTCTTTGATCTTCTCTTATTTCTTGGAGAATGATGGAGTGCTCATGATGTTCCACCCTTAATTGTTCCACATTATGGCTCAAATCTTCTAAGGAGGTGTTGAGTTGCTCCCAATAGTTGTTGGGAGGAAAGTGCATTCCTTGAGGCATCTCAGGGAATTGTTGATGATGAGCTTCCTCATGCACTTCTTGAGGGCCGTGAGGAGCTTCCCTTGCTTGCTCCATCCTCTTCTTGGTGATGGGCTTGTCTTCTTCAATGGAGACATCTCCTTCTATGATAACTCCAGCTGAGTAACATAGATGGCATATAAGGTGAGGGAAGGCTAGCCGTGCCATAGGTGAGGACTTGTCGGCTATTTTGTAGAGTTCATTGGATATGACTTCATGAACTTCTACTTCCTCTCCAATCATGATGCTATGAATCATGATGGCCCGATCCACAGTAACTTCAGATCGGTTGCTTGTAGGAATGATGGATCTTTGGATGAACTCCAACCATCCTCTAGCTACAGGCTTGAGGTCCAGTCTTCTTAGTTGGACCGGTTTGCCCTTTGGAGTCTATTCTCCATTGGGCGCCTTCCACACATATGTCCATTAGGACTTGGTCCAACCTTTGATTAAAGTTTACCCTTCTTGTGTAGGGGCGTTCATCACCTTGCATCATGGGTAAGTGAAACGCCAACCTCACATTTTCCGGACTAAAATCTAAGTATTTCCCCCGAACCATTGTGAGATAATTCTTTGGATTCGGGTTCATACTTTGATCATGGTTCCT
>NC_029778.3:17166314-17167254 GCF_000817695.3 Arachis duranensis | reverse complement strand
GTCTTGATGGCTCTTGGAGATGAATCTTTCCATCTCCCATGACTCGGAGGTGGAAGCTTTTGTCTTCCCTTTCCCTTTTTTAGAGGATCCTCCGGCCTTTGGTGCCATGGATGGTAATGGAAAAACAAAAAGCTTATGCTTTTACCACACCAAACTTAAAATTGCTCGTCCTCGAGCAAGAAAGAAAAGAAGAGTAGAAGAAGAAGAAGAGAATATGGTAGAGAGGGGGAGAAGTAGGTTCGGCTATGTGGGAGAAGAAGGAGGATGTGGTGTGTGAAAATGAAGAAGAATGGAAGGGTATTTATAGGGGGAGGGGAGGGTTAGTGTTCGGCCATTTTGGGTGGGAATGGGTGGGAAATTGAATTTGAATTTTATGAGGGTAGGTGGGGTTTATGGGGAAGAGGAGGTTGATGTGAATGGTGAATGGGGTAATTAGGAAGAGGAGTTGAGGTGATTGGTGAAGGGTTTTGGGAAGTGTGATATGGGGAAGAGTGAAAATGAGATTTGGATTAGGAGAGTGTGATTAGGATTAAAAGAAAAGGTAGGTGGGGATCCTGTGGGGTCCACAGATCCTGAGGTGAAAAGAAATACCATTCCTTCACCATATAGGCATGTAAAATGTCTTCATGTAACATTCTGGCGTTCAAACGCCCATTGGTGCACGTTCTGAGCGTTCAACGCCCATGTAATGCATGTTTCTGGCGTTGAACGTCAGTTTCATGCTTGTTACTGGCGTTCAGCGCCAGTTTGTCCTCTCTGTGCACATCCTGGCATTAAACGCCAGGTTGTTGCTTGTTTCTGGCATTCAGCGCCAGAATGGTGCTCTGTTCAGGCGTTGAACGCCGGCCAGATGCACCTTCTGGGCGTTGAACGCCAGCCCGTGCATCCTCCAGGGTGAAAAATTTTTTTCTTCTGTTTTTGACTCTGTTTTTAATTTTTT
>NC_029778.3:17163221-17164803 GCF_000817695.3 Arachis duranensis | reverse complement strand
AGATGGACACCTTTTGGTCAATTGCTTGTATCTTTCCCAAGCTTCATAGAGGGATTCACCATCTTTTTGTTTGAAGGTTTGAACATCCACTCTCAGCTTGCTCAGCTTTTGAGGAGGAAAGAATTTATCCAAGAAGGCAGTGACCAGCTTATCCCAGGAGTCCAGGTTATCTTTAGGTTGTGAATCCAACCATATTCTAGCTCTGTCTCTTACAGCAAAAGGGAAAAGCATGAGTCTGTAGACTTCAGGATCAACTCCATTCGTCTTGACAGTCTCATAGATCTACAAGAACTCAGTTAAAAACTGATAAGGATCTTCAGATGGAAGTCCATAGAACTTGCAGTTTTGTTGCATTAAAGCAACTAGCTGAGGTTTCAGCTCAAAATTATTGGCTCCAATGGCAGGAAAGGAGATGCTTCTTCCATCAAACTTGGACGTTGGCTTTGTGAAGTCACCAAGCATTCTCCTTGCATTATTATTATTATTATTTTCGGCTGCCATATCCTTCTCCTGTTCGAAAATTTCTGAAAGGTTATTTCTGGATTGTTGTAATTTAGCTTCTCTTAATTTTCTCTTCAGAGTCCTTTCAGGTTCTGGATCAATTTCAACAAGAGTGCCTTTTTCCCTGTTCCTGCTCATATGAAAGAGAAGAAAACAAGAAAAGAAAGAGGAATCCTCTATGTCACAGTATAGAGATTCCTTTATGTTAGTAGAAGAAGAAAGGGGTAGAAGAGAGGAGAAGGATGGATTCGGATTTTTGGATGAAGAGAGGTGAAGAGAAGTGTTAGTAATTAATTAATTAAATAGAAGAAGAAGAGAGAAAGAGAATTTCGAAAATAGTTTTGAAAAAGTGGTTAGTAATTTTCGAAATTTAAATATAATAGATAATTAAAATTAAAATTTAAAACAATTAGAAAGAATTTTTGAAAAAGAGAGGGAGAATTTTCGAAATTTAGAGAGGGATAGGTAGTTAGTTGGTTTTGAAAAAGATTTGAAATCAAATTTTGAAAAAGATAAGAAGATAAGAAGTTAGATAAAAAGATTTGAAATCAAATTTTGAAAAAGATAAAGTTTTTGAAAAAGATAAGATAAAAAGATAAAAAGATTTTTAAGAAAAAGATATTTTGAAAAAGATTTAATTTTTAAAATTACTTAACTAACAAGAAACTACAAGATAAGATTCTAGAACTTAAAGATTGAACCTTTCTTAACAAGAAAGTAACAAACTTCAAATTTTTGAACCAATCACATTACTTGTTAGTTAATTTTCGAAAATTAGATATAAAAGATAAGAAAAAGATTTTTTGAAAAATAATTTTTAAAATTTTCGAAAGTAAGAAAAAAAATGAAAAAGATATGATTTTTGAAAAAGATTTTGAAAAGATAAGATTTTTAAAATTGAAATTTTGACTTGACTTGTAAGAAACAACTAATTTTTAAAATTTTTGACTAAGTCAACTCAAATTTTCGAAATTTATGAGAAAAATAAGGAAAAGATATTTTTTTTTTGATTTTTTGAATTTTTAATTATGAGAGAGAAAAACACAAACATGACCCAAAACATGAAAATTTTGGATCAAAA
>NC_029778.3:17162426-17163020 GCF_000817695.3 Arachis duranensis | reverse complement strand
AAAAAATGCATATGAAAAACAACAAACAACACAAAACAAGAAATCATCAAGATCAAACAAGAAGACTTGTCAAGAACAACTTGAAGATCATGAAGAACACTATGAATGCATGAGATTTTCGAAAAATGCAAGAAAGAATTTTAAAAGCATGCAATTGACACCAAACTTAGAAATTAACACAAGATTCAAACAAGAAACACAAAATATTTTTGATTTTTATGATTTTCTAATTTTTTTGTATTTTATTTTAATTTTTTCGAAAATATATATAAAAAAACGAAAAAGGAAAGAAAAATTTTGAAAAAGTTTTTGAAAAGAAAATTACCTAATCTGAGCAACAAGATGAACCGTCAGTTGTCTATACTCAAACAATCCCCGGCAACGGCGCCAAAAACTTGGTGGACGAAATTGTGATCCATGTTCTAACTATTCTGAGATGAAAGCTTTATTATGGCACTGGTTGAATTCACAACTCCGTTCAACTAACCAGCAAGTGTACTGGGTCGTCCAAGTAATAAACCTTACGTGAGTAAGGGTCGATCCCACAGAGATTGTTGGTATGAAGCAAGCTATGGTCACCTTGTAAATCTCAGT
>NC_029778.3:17131924-17161697 GCF_000817695.3 Arachis duranensis | reverse complement strand
AATTCACGAGCTGAGGCTTCTCTTGGAGTTGAACTCTGAGTTATGACGTGTTTTGGGCGTTCAACTCCGGATCATGACGTTTTTCTGGCGTTTAACTCCAGACAGCAGCATGTACTTGGCGTTCAACGCCAAGTTACGTCGTCATTCTTCGAATAAAGTATGGACTATTATATATTTCTGGAAAGCTCTGGATGTCTACTTTCCAACGCCGTTGAGAGCGCGCCAATTGGAGTTCTGTATCTCCAGAAAATCCATTTCGAGTGTAGGGAGGTCAGATTCCAACAGCATCAGCAGTCCTTTTGTCAGCCTTCTTCAGAGTTTTGCTCAAGTCCCTCAATTTCAGCCAGAATTTACCTAAAATCACAGAAAAACACACAAACTCATAGTAAAGTCCAGAAATGTGAATTTAACATAAAAACTAATGAAAACATCCCTAAAAGTAGCTTGAACTTACTAAAAACTATCTAAAAACAATGCCAAAAAGCGTATAAATTATCCGCTCATCACCTGGTTAGCACAGACTGCTTCTTAGATGACCAAGAGACCAAATTCCTTCCTAAGAAAACACACATACTACTAGTCAACTTTCTGTCATTAAGGTCTCCCCTATAGTTCGAATCACAATGGCTGTGATATTCAAAGACATTCCTACGGAGATGTAAACCATATTTAATAGTGCCACTTACATACCTAAGGATTCTTTTTACTGGTTTTCAACGAGACTCCAATGGGTCCTGCATGAACTGAGAGATTTTGCTCACAGCATAAGCGAGCTCTAGTCTTGTAAATGTGAGATACTGAAGACTGCCTACCACTGAACGATAAAGCGCTGGTTCACCAAACTTGTCACCACCAAACTAAGATATTTTTAGTGATGATGGGAGAGGTGTTTTACAAGGTTTGTAGCCTATCATGCTTACCGTACCCAGTAAATCATTGACATATTTTTTCCTCCACTATTGGTCTTGTTAACTTGAATGCCTAGAAAGTAATGAAGGTCCCCCATATCTTTAAGTGCAAACTTACAATTCAACTGATTTACCACATTAGTCATAACACTGGTTGAGCTTCCAGTGATGATCACAACATCTACATACACTAAAACAAAAGTGGTGACATTGGCATCAAATTTGGTGAAGACTGAAACATCAAAGGCTGTGGTAGAGAATCCAAGTTAATGCAGAGCTATAGACAATTTATGATACTAGGCCCTCAGAGCCTGTTTCAACCATATAATGCCTTGGTAAGTTTGCAAACCAACTTTCTATCACTTTTTACATACCCTTGTGGTTGTCACATGTATAAATCCATGCAGAAACACATTATTTACATCCAATTGTCTAATTGACCAATTGTTTGCTAATGCAAGTGTCAAGACTAACCTGATTGAAGTTGGTTTCACTGCCGGCCTGTAGGTTTCGATAAAATCAAACCCAGGTCTTTGAAAGAAGTCTTGGACAACCATCCTAGCCTTATACTTTTGAAGTGTGCCGTCAGAGTTGTACTTAACTCTAAAAACTTACTTGCTGCTAATAGCTTCTCAGTCCTCTGATAGGGGGACAAGCTGCCATGTCTTGTTCTTTAGCAGTGCGTGATATTCATTATCGATTTCCTCCTCTATTTCGAGTGAACCATAGCTTCTTTCACTGACTGTGGCTCAAATCTAGCATGATAAACTTTTGTTGAAGAATGCTAGACTTACTTTGCATGGTCATAGAATGTACGTTTTGGGTGTGGGTACTGGGTGCAGGTTGGTAACTAGGGAGAACAATCTCTAGGGTTGAAATAGACACTGGAATAGGTGTAGCTGAGGGGTGCCCGTTGAGAGATGATGAGCAGAGATGAAAACCTCTAAAAAGTGGAAAGAGAAGGCAATTGCTTCCACCTCCGAGTCATGGGAGATGGAAAGATTCATCTCAAAGGTCTATCAAGACCACTTCTATGAAGTTGTGGCCAAGAAAAAGGTGATCCCCGAGGTCCCCTTCATGCTCAAAAAGAGTGAATATCCGGAGATCCGACGTGAGGTTCGGAGAAGAGGTTGGGAAGCTATCACCAACCCCATCCAACAAGACGGAATCTTAATGGTTCAAGAGTTCTATGCTAATGCATGGATCACTAAGAACCATGATCAAAGTATGAACTCAAACCCAAAGAATTGGCTCACAATGGTTCGGGGGAGATACTTGCATTTCAGTCCAAAAATTGTGAGGTTGGCATTCAACTTGCCAATAATAAGAGGAGATTCTCATCCTTTCACTAGAAGAGTCAACTTTGATCAAAGGTTGGACCAAGTCCTCATGGACATCTGTGTGAAAGGAGCCCATTGGAAGAGAGACTCCAAAGACTCCAAAAGCAAGCCGGTTCAACTAAGAAGGCCTGACCTCAAACCCGTGGCTAGAGGATGGTTGGATTTCATCCAATGCTCCATCATTCATACTAGCAACCGGTTTGAAGTAACTGTGGATCGAGCTATCATGATCCACAGTATCATGATTGAAGAGAAAGTGGAAGTTCATGAGATCATACCTCTAGAACTATACAAGGTGGCTGACAAGGCCTCTACTTTGGCAAGGTTAGCCTTTCCTCACCTCATCTGTCATCTATGCAATTCATCTGGAATTGTCATAGAGGAAGACATCTTCATTGAAGAGGACAAGCCCATTACTAAAAAGAGGATGGAGCAAACAAGAGAGCCCACTCATGGACCTCAACAAGAGCATGAGGAAATTGCTCATCAAGAAATCCCTGAGATGCCTCATGGGATGCATTTCCCTCCACACAACTATTGGGAGCAACTCAACACCTCTTTAGGATATTTGAGTTCCAATATGGAGCAACTAAGGATGGAGCACCAAGAGCACTCCATCATCCTCCATTAAATTAGAGAGGACCAAAAGGCCATGAGAGAGGAGCAACAAAGGTAAGGAAGAGATATTGAGAAGCTCAAGCACTCCATAGGATCTTCAAGAGGAAGAACTAGCCGCTGTTACTAAGGTGGACCCGTTCTTTAATTTCCTTGTTCTTATTTTTCAGTTTTTCAGTTTTCATGCTTTATGTTTTGTCTATGTTTGTGTCTTTATTACATGATCATTGGTGTTTAGTATCTAAGTCTTAAAGCTATGAATGTTCCATGAATCCTTCACCTTTCTTAAATGAAAAATGTTTCTATTTGCAAAAGAACAAGAAGTGCATGAATTTTGAATTTTATCTTGAAATTAGTTTAGTTATTTTGATGTGGTGGCAATACTTTTTATTTTCTGAATGAATGCCTGAACAATGCATATTTTTTATAGTAAAGTTTATGAATGTTAAAATTGTTGACTCTTGAAAGAATAATGAAAAAAGAGAAATGTTATTGATAATCTGAAAAATCATAAAATTGATTCTTGAAGTAAGAAAAAGCAGTGAAAAACACAAAGCTTGTGAAAAAAAAAGGCGAAAAATAAAGAAAAAGAAAGGAAAAGAAAAAGCAAGCAGAAAAAGCCAATAGCTCTTTAAAACAAAAGGCAAGAGCAAAAAGCCATTAATCCTTTAAACTAAAAGGTAAGAGTAAAAAGGATCCAAGGCTTTGAGCATTAACTGATAGGAGGATGATGAGCGGATAATTTATACGCTTTTTGGCATTATTTTTAGGTAGATTTTAGTATGATTTAGTTAGTTTTTAAGTAAAATTCACATTTCTAGACTTTACTATGAGTTTGTGTGTTTTTCTGTGATTTCAGATATTTTTTGGCTGAAATTGAGGGACCTGAGCAAAAATCTGATTCAGAGGCTAAAAAAGGACTGCAGATGCTGTTGGATTCTGACCTCCCTGCACTCGAAATGAATTTTCTGCAGCTACATAGGCCCAATTGGTGCGCTCTTAATTGCTTTGAAAATTAGACATCCTGGGCTTTCCAGCAATATATAATAGTCCATACTTTGTCCGAGTTTTGATGACGCAAATTGGCGTTCAAACGCCAGCTTCCTGCCCTATTCTGGCGTGCCAGAAACAGGATAAAAGCTGGAGTTAAACGCCCAAACTGGCATAAAAGCTGGCGTTTGACTCCAAGAAAAGTCTCTACACATGAAAGCTTCAATGCTCAGCCCAAGCACACACCAAGTGGGCCCGGAAGTGGATTTCTGCATCATTTACTTATTTCTGTAATCCTATTAACTAGTTTAGTATAAATAGGACTTTTTACTATTGTACTGACATCTTTTGATCATCTGTTGATGATCTATTGATCATCTTTGATCTTTGGATCGATCTTTGGAACATTTTTCCTTAGACTTGGAGGCTGGCCACTCGGCCATGCCTAGACTATTTTCACTTGTGTATTTTCAACGGTGGAGTTTCTACACACCATAGATTAAGGTGTGGAGCTCTTCTGTCCCTCGAGTATTAATGCAAAGTACTATTGTTCTTCTATTCAAGTCAAGCTTATTCTTATTCTAAGATATGCATTCGCACACAAGAACATGATGAATGTGATGATCAAGTGACACTCATCACCATTCTCATTTATGAACGAGTGCCTGACAAACACTTCCATTCTACATGAAAACTAGCTTGAATGCATATCTCTTGGACCTCTCTTCAATGATTCACACCGTTTTCCCTCTGACAATGGGGCATCTGAATTCGAGATTATAATCTTCGTGGTATAGGCTAGAATCAATTGGCAGCATTTCTGAGATCTAGAAAGTCTAAACCTTGTCTGTGGTATTCCGAGTAGGATCTGGGAAGGGATGACTGTGACGAGCTTCAAACTCGCGACTGTGGGGCACAGTGACAGTGCGCAAAAGGATCATTGGATCCTATTCCAACACAAGTGAGAATCAACAGCTGATTAGCCATGCGGTAGCTGTGCCTGGTATTTTTCATCCGAGATGAGAAATCCGACAGTTGATTAGCCGTACAGAAACCGTAGAGGACCATTTTCACTGAGAGGATGGGAGGTAGCCATTAACAACGGTGATCCCCAACATACAGCTTGCCATGGAAAGGAGTATGAATGATTGAATGAAGACAATAGGAAAGCAGAGATTCAGAAGGAATAACGCATCTCCATACTCTTATATGAAATTCCCACCAATGAATTACATAAGTATCTCTATCTTTATTTTATGTTTATTTATCTTTTAATTATCAAAACTCCATAACCATTTGAATCCGCCTGACTGAGATTTACAAGATGACCATAGCTTGCTTCAAGCCGACAATCTCCGTGGGATCGACCCTTACTCACGTAAGGTATTACTTGGACGACCCAGTGCACTTGCTGGTCAGCTGCGCGAAGTTGTGAAGAGATGTGTGAATAATGGTATTGTGCACCAAGTTTTTGAAGCCATGGCATGGGATAACAATTTCGTGCACCAAGTTTTTGGTGCCGTTGCCAGGGATTGTTTGAGTTTGGACAACTGACGGTTCATATTGTTGCTTAGATTAGGTAATTTTCTTCTTGTTTCAATCTTTATTTTATTTTCAAAAAGTTTTCAAAAATCTTTCAAAAATTTTTTCTTCTTTTTCGTTTTTCCAAAATAATTTTTGAAAAATCCAAAAAAAATTTAAAAATAATAAAATAAAAAATATTTTTGTGTTTCTTGTTTGAGTCTAGAGTCAAGTTTTGAGTTTGGTGTCAATTGCATGTTTTAATTTTTCTAAAAATTTTTGAAAACTCATGCATGGTGTTCTTCATAATCTTCAAGTTGTTCTTGGTAAGTCTTCTTGTTTGATCTTTACATTTTATTGTTTTGTGTCTTTTCTTGTTTTTCATATGCATTCTTGAATCCTTAGAGTTTAAACATTGAAAATTTCTAAGTTTGGTGTCTTGCATGTTTTTCATTTCTTGAAAATTTTTCAAAAATAAGTTCTTGATGTTCATCACGATCTTCAAAGTGTTCTTAGTGTTCATCTTGACATTCATAGTGTTCTTACATGCATCATTTGTTTTAATCCAATATTTTTATGTGTTGAGTCATTTTGTAGTTTTTCTCTTTCCTCATTAAATTCAAAAAAAAATTATCTTTTCAAATCGTTTTCATTTTTTTTCTTAATGTTTTCGAAAATTTTAAGAAAAAGAAATAATTTTCAAAATCTTTTTCGTATTTTTTTTATAATTTTCGAAATTCTTGCTAACATTTAATGTTTTGATTCAAAAACTTTCAAGTTGTTACTTGCATATTAAGAAAGGTTCTATCTTTAAATTTTAAAATCATATCTTTTAGTTTTTTGTTAGTCAAGTCATCAACTTTAATTTTAAAAATAAAATCTTTTTAATTTTCTTTTCAAATCTTTTTCAAAATAAATTTCAATCATATCTTTTTAATCATATCTTTTTCAAATCATATCTTTTTTTAATCAAATCTTTTTCAATCATATATTTTTTAAATTTTAATTTCAAAAATCTTTTCTAACTTCTTATCTTTTCAAAATTGATTTTCAAATCTTTTTCAATTAACTAATTGACTTTTTGTTTGTTTTACTATTTCTTATCTTTTTCAAAACCACCTAACTACTTTTCTCTCTCTAATTTTTGAAAATCACCTTCCTCTTTTTCAAAAATCTTTTTGTTTAACTAATTGTTTTAACTTTTAATTTTATCTCTTTTCTTAATTTTTGAATTCTAACTAAATTTTAAAATAAAAACAAAAAAATATTTTCCTTTTCCTTTTAATTATTTTCGAAAACTCTCTCTCTCATCTTCTTCTATTTATTCATTTAATCACTAACACTCTTCTCTTCTTCTTATAATTCAAACTCTCTCTCCCTCTCTGTGTTTGAATTCTTCATCTCTTTTCTCTACATTATTCTTCTATTCTTCTCTTCTTCTACTCACATAAAGGAATCTCTATACTGTGACATAGAGGATTCCTCTTCTTTTCTGTTCTCATCTTTTTCATATGAGCAGGAGCAAAGATAAGAACATTCTTGTTGAAGTTGACCCTGAACCTGAAAGGACTCTGAAGAAGAAGCTAAGAGAAGTTAAAGCACAACAATCCAGAGAAAACCTTACAGAGAATCTCGAAAAAGAAGTAATGGCCGAACCCAACAACAATAACAATGCAAGGAAGGTGCTTGGTGATTTTACTACACCAGCTTCCAACTTCCATGGAAGAAGCATCTCAATCCCTGCCATTGGAGCAAACAAATTTGAGCTAAAGCCTCAATTAGTTTCTCTGATGCAACAGAATTACAAGTTCTATGGACTTCCATAAGAAGATCTTTTTCAGTTCTTAACTGAATTCTTGCTGATCTATGATACTGTTAAGACCAATGGATTTTATCCCGAGTTCTACAAGCTTATGCTTTTCCCTTTTGCTGTAAGAGACAGAGCTAGAATATGGTTGGACTCTCAACCTAGAGATAGCCTGAACTCTTGGGATAAGCTGGTCACGACTTTCTTAGCCAAATTCTTTCCTCCTCAAAAGCTGAGCAAACTTAGAGTGGATGTTCAAACCTTCAGGCAGAAAGAAGGTGAATCCCTCTATGAAGCTTGGGAAAGATACAAGCAACTGACTAAAAAGTGTCCTTCTGACATGCTCTTAGAATGGACCATCCTGGATATATTCTATGATAGTCTGTCTGAATTGTCTAAGATGTCATTGGACCATTCTGCTGATGGATTTATTCACCTGAAGAAAATGCCTACAGAAGCTCAGGAACTCATTGAAATGGTTGCAAATAACCAGTTCATGTACACCTCTGAAAGGAATCCTGTGAGTAATGGGACGCCTCAGAGGAAGAGAGTTCTTGAAATTGATGCTTTGAATGCCATATTGGCACAGAACAAAATGTTGACTCAGCAAGTCAATATGATATCTCAGAGTCTGAATGGATTGCAAAATACATCCAACAATACTAAAGAAGCATCTTCTAAAGAAGAAGCTTATGATCCTGAGTACCCTGCAATGGCAGAGGTGAATTACATGGGTGAAACCTATGGAAACACCTATAATCCCTCATGGAAAAATCATCCAAATTTCTGATGGAAGGATCAACAAAAGCCTCAACAAAGCTTTAACAATAATAATGGTAGAGGAAACAAGTTTAGCAATGGCAAGCCTTTTCCATCATCCTTTTAGCAACAGACAAAAAATTCTGAGCAGAATCCATCTAGCTTAGCAAATATAGTCTCTAATCTATATAAGGCCACTCTATGTTTCATGAATGAAACAAGGTCGTCCATCAGAAACTTGGAGGCACAAGTGGGTCAGCTGAGTAAAAGGGTTACTGAAACTCCTCCTAGCACTCTCCCAAGCAATACAGAAGAGAATCCCAAAAGAGAGTGCAAGGCTATAACTGTGACCAACATGGCCGAACCTGGAGAGAGTGAAAAGGTAGTGATTCCTAGTGAGGAAGACCTCAAGGAACGTCCACTGGCCATTAAGGAGTACCCTAATGAGGAACCAAAGGAATCTGAGGCTCATACAAAGACCATAGAGATTCCATTGAACTTCCTATTACCATTCCTGAGCCCTGATGACTATTCATCTTCTGAAGAAGATGAAGACATTGCTAAAGGGCAAGTTGCCCAGTATTTAGGAGCAATCATGAAGCTGAATGCCAAGCTATTTGGTAATGATACTTGGGAGGATGAACCTCCATTGCTCATCAATGAACTGAATACCTGGATTCAGCAAACTTTACCTCAAAAGAAACAGGATCCCGGTAAATTCTTAATACCCTGTACCATAGGCTCCATGACCTTTGAGAAGGCTCTGTGTGACCTAGGGTCAGGTATTAACCTCATGCCACTCTTTGTAATGGAGAAACTAGGAATCTTTGAGGTACAAACTGCAAGAATCTCACTAGAGATGGCAGACAAATCAATGAAACAGGCTTATGGACTAGTAGAGGACGTGCTAGTGAAGGTTGAAGGCCTTTACATCCCTACTGATTTCATAATCCTAGACACTGGGAAGGATGAGGATGAATCTATCATCCTTGGCAGACCTTTCCTAGCCACAGCAAAAGCTGTGATTGATGTTGATAGAGGAGAGTTGGTTTTTCAATTGAATAAGGACTACCTTATATTCAAGACTCAAGATTCTCCTTCTGTACACATGGAGAAGAAGCATGAAAAGCTTCTCTCAATACAGAGTCAAACAAAACCCCCACATTCAAACTCTAAGTTTGGTGTTGAGAGGCCACAACCAAACTCTAAGTTTGGTGTTGAGAGGCCACAACCATGCTCTGATTATCTGTAAGGCTCCATGAGAGCCCACTGTCAAGCTATTGACATTAAAGAAGCGCTTATTGGGAGGCAACCCAATTTTTATTTATCTATGTTAAATTTCCATTTTTCATTATTATTTTATATTTTCTTTAGGTTGATGATCATGTGGAGTCACAAAAATAACTGCAAAAATCAAAGCAAATTCAAAAACAGCATTAAAAATAGCACACCCTGGAGGAGGAGCTTACTGGCGTTTAAACGCCAGTAAGGGTAGCAGACTGGTGTTTAATGCCAGAACAGGGCAACAAGCTGGCGTTAAACGTCAGAAAAGGAAGAAAAGATGGCGTTAAACTCCAGAAATAGGCAGCAACCTGGCGTTTAACGCCAGAATTGCACTCTAAGGGTGTTTTGCACGCCTAAATGGAGCAGGGATGAGAAGTCCTTGACCCCTCAGGATCTGTGGGCCCCATAGGATCCCCATCAACCTCAACTCATTCTCTCTCTCCCTCACACCTTTTTATAACACTCTTCCCTAAATACCATTCACCAATCAACTCCATCTCTCTTCCCCAAATACCCTTCACCAATCAAATCCATATCTCTTTCCCAAAAACCCTACCTACCTCTAAATTCAAAATCCTTTCCCTCCTAAACCCAACCCCAAATACATGAACCTACCCTTCCCCCCACTCCTATATAAACCCCTCTTCCCTCCTTCAATTTCACACATCACAAACACCTTATACCCCCTTGGCCGAATTCACTCTCTCCCTCCATCTCCTCCATTTTCTTCTTCTTCTCCTTCTTTATTTCTTCTTTTGCTCGAGGACGAGCAAACATTTTAAGTTTGGTATGGTAAAAGCGTTGCTTTTTATTTTTCCATAACCATTTATGGCACCTAAATCCGGAGAAACCTCTAGAAAGAGGAAAGAGAAGGCAAAAACTTCTACCTCTGAGTCATGGAAGATGGAGCGATTCATCTCAAAGGTCCATCAAGACCACTTCTATGAAGTTGTGGCCAAACCCTGAGGTCCCTTTTCATGTTCAAAAGGAATGAGTATCCAGAGATCCAACATGAGATCCGAAGAAGAGGTTGGGAAGTTCTCACCAATCCCATTCAACAAGTCGGAATCTTAATGATTCAAGAGTTCTATGCAAATGCATGGATCACTAGGAACTATGATCAAAGTATGAACCCGAATCCAAAGAATTGGCTTACAATGGTTCAGGGGAAATACTTAGATTTCAGTCCGGAAAATGTAAGGTTGGCGTTCAACTTGCCAATGATGTAAGAAAACGCACGCCCCTACACTAGAAGGGTCAACTTTGATCAAAGGTTGGACCAAGTCCTCATGGACATATGTGTGGAAGGAGCTCAGTGGAAAAGAGACTCTAAAGGCAAGCCGGTTCAATTGAGAAAACCGGGCCTTAAGCCTGTGGCTAGAGGATGGTTGGAGTTCATCCAACGCTCCATCATTCCTACTAGCAACCGATCCGAAGTAACTGTGGATCGGGCCATCATGATCCATAGCATCATGATTGGGGAGGAAGTGGAAGTTTATGAGATCATACCTCTAGAACTCTACAAGGTGGCTGACAAGTCCTTCACTTTGGCAAGGTTAGCCTTTCCTCATCTCATCTGTCACATATGCAATTTAGCTGGAGTTGTCATAAAAGAAGACATCCTCATTGAAGAGGACAATCCCATCACTAAAAAGAGGATGGATCAAACAAGAGAGCCCACTCATGGACATCAACAAGAGCATGAGGAAATTTCTCATGAAATCCCTGAGATGCCTCAAGGGATGCACTTTCCTCCACACAACTATTGGGAGAAACTCAACACCTCTTTGAAAGGCTTGAGTTATAACATGGACCAACTAAGGGTGGAGCACCAAGAGCACTCCATTATTCTCCATGAAATTAGAGAGGTTCAAATAGCCATGAAGGAAGAGCAACAAAGGCAAGAAAGAGACATTGAGGAGCTCAAGCACTCGATAGGATCTTCAAGAAGGAGAACTAGCCGCCATCACTAAGGTGGACCCGTTCCTTAATTTCCTTGTTCTTATTTTTCTGTTTTTCAATTTCTATGCTTGATGTTTTATCTATGTTTGTGTCTTTATTACATGATCATTAGTGTCTAGTGTCTATGTCTTAAAGCTATGAATAATTCCATGAATCCTTCACCTCTCTTAAATGAAAAATATGCCTAATTATAAAAGAACAAGAAGTACTTGAATTTCAAATTTTATCTTGAAATTAGTTTAATTATTTTGATGTGGTGGCAATACTTTTTGTTTTCTAAATGAATGCTTGAACAATGCATATTTTTTATAGTGAAGTTTATGAATGTTAAAATTGTTGGCTCTTGAAAGAATGATGAACAAAGAGAAATGTTATTGATAATCTGAAAAATCATGAAATTGATTCTTGAAGCAAGAAAAAGCACTGAAAAAGAAAAAAAAGTAGCGAAAAAAATGGCGAAAAAAAGAGAGAAAGAAAGAAAAAGAAAAAAAAAGTAGAAAAAGCCAATATCCCTTTAAACCAAAAGGCAAGGGTAAAGAGGATCCAAGGCTTTGAGCATTAATGGATAGGAGGGCCCAAAGGAATAAAATCCTGGCCTAAGCGGCTAAATCAAGCTGTCCCTAACCATGTGCTTGTGGCATGAAGGTCCAAGTGAAAATCTTGAGACTGAGTGGTTAAAATCGTGATCCAAAGCAAAAAGAGTGTGCTTAAGAACTCTGGACACTTTAATTGGGGACTTTAGCAAAGCTAAGTCACAATCTGAAAAGGTTCACCCAGTTATGTGTCTGTGGCATTTATGTATCCGGTGGTAATACTGAAAAACAAAGTGCTTAGGGCCACAGCCAAGACTCATAAAATAGGTGTGTTCAAGAATCAACACTGAACTAGGAGAATCAATAACACTATCTAAAATTCTGAGTTCCTATAGATGCCAATCATTCTGAATTTAAAAGGATAAAGTGAGATGCCAAAACTGTTCAGAAGCAAAAAGCTACTAGCCCCGCTCATCTAATTGGGACTAAGTTTCATTGATATTGTGAGATTCATTGTATATTCTCTTCTTTTTATTCTATTTTTTTTCAGTTGCTTGGGGACAAGCAACAATTTAAGTTTGGTGTTGTGATGAGCGGATAATTTATACGCTTTTTGGCATTGCTTTTAGGTAGATTTTAGTATGATTTAGTTAGTTTTTAGTAAATAATTATTAGTTTTTAAGCAAAATTCACATTTCTGGACTTTACTATGAGTTTGTGTTTTTTTTGTGATTTCAGGTATTTTCTGGCTAAAATTGAGGGACCTGAGCAAAAATCTGATTCAGAGGCTGAAAAAGGACTTCACATGCTGTTGGATTCTGACCTCCCTGCACTCGAAATGGATTTTCTGGAGCTACAAAAGCCCAATTGGCGCACTCTCAATTGCGTTAGAAATTAGACATCCTGGGCTTTCTAGCAATATATAATAGTCCAAACTTTATCCGAGTTTTGATGACACAAAATGGCATTCAAACGCCAGCTTCCAGCCTTATTCTGGCGTTAAACGCCAGAAACAGGATAAAAGCTGGAGTTAAATGCCCAAACTGGCATAAAAGCTGGCGTTTAACTCCAAGAAAAGTCTCTACACATGAAAGCTTCAATGCTCAGCCCAAGCACACACCAAGTGGGCCCGGAAGTGGATTTCTGCATCATTTACTTATTTCTATAATCCTAGTAACTAGTTTAGTATAAATAGGACTTTTTTCTATTGTACTGACATATTTTGATCATCTTTGATCTTTGGATCGATCTTTGGAACGTTTTTCCTTAGACTTGGAGGCTGGCCACTAGGCCATGCCTAGACTATTTTCACTTATGTATTTTCAACGGTGGAGTTTCTACATACCATAGATTAAGGTGTGGAGCTATGCTGTCCCTCGAGTATTAATACAAAGTACTATTGTTCTTCTATTCAAGTCAAGCTTATTCTTATTCTAAGATATTCATTCGCACATAAGAACATGATGAATGTGATGATCAAGTGACACTCATCACCATTCTCACTTATGAACGAGTGCCTGACAAACACTTCCGTTCTACATGTAAACTAGCTTGAATGCATATCTCTTGGATCTCTCTTCAACGATTCACATCATTTTCCCTCTGACAATGGGGCATCTGAATCTGAGATTAGAATCTTCGTGGTATAGGCTAGAATCAATTGGCAGCATTCCTGAGATCCGAAAAGTCTAAACCTTGTCTGTGGTATTCTGAGTAGGATCTGGGAAGGGATGACTGTGACGAGCTTCAAACCACGACTGTTGGGCGCAGTGACAGTGCGCAAAAGGATCATTGGATCTTATTCCAACACAAGTGAGAACCAACAACTGATTAGCCATACGGTAGCTGTGCCTGGTATTTTTCATCCGAGACGAGAAATCTGACAGTTGATTAGCTGTACAGAAACCGTAGAGGACCATTTTCACTGAGAGGACGGGAGATAGCCATTGACAATGGTGATCCCCAACATACAGCTTGCCATGGAAAGGAGTATGAATGATTGAATGAAGACAGTAGGAAAGCAGAGATTCAGAAGGAATAACGCATCTCCATACGCTTATCTGAAATTCCCACCATTGAATTACATAAGTATCTCTATCTTTATTTTATGTTTATTTATCTTTTAATTATCAAAACTCCATAACCATTTCAATCCTCCTGACTGAGATTTACAAGATGACCATAGCTTGCTTCAAGCTGACAATCTCCGTGGGATCGACCCTTACTCACGTAAGGTATTACTTGGACGACCCAGTGCACTTGCTGGTCAGCTGTGCGAAGTTGTGAAGAGATGTGTGAATCATGGTATTGTGCACTAAGTTTTTGGAGCCATGCCATGGGATAACAATTTCGTGCACCAGAGGGCCCAAAGCAATAAAATCCTGGCTTAAGCGGCTAAATCAAGCTGTCCCTAACCATGTGCTTGTGTCATGAAGGTCCAAGTGAAAAGCTTGGGACTGAGTGGTTAAAGTCGTGATCCAAAGCAAAAGAGTGTGCTTAAGAACTCTGGACACCTCTAACTGGGAACTCTAACAAAGCTGAGTCACAATCTGAAAAGGTTCACCCAGTTATGTGTCGGTGGCATTTATGTATCCGGTGGTAATACTGAAAAACAAAATGCTTATGGTCACGGCCAAGACTCATAAATAGCTGTGTTCAAGAATCAACATACTAAACTAGGAGAATCAATAACACTATCTGAATTCTGAGTTCCTATGGATGCCAATCATTCTGAACTTCAAAGGATAAAGTGAGATGTCAAAACTGTTCAGAAGCAAAAAGCTACTAGTCCCGCTCATCTAATTAGAACTAAGCTTCATTGATATTTTGAAATTTATTTTATATTCTCTTCTTTTTATCCTATTTTATTTTTGGTTGTTTGGGAACAAGCAACAATTTAAGTTTGGTGTTGTGATGAGCAGATAATTTATACACTTTTTGGCATTATTTTTAGTTAGTTTTAGTATGTTTTAGTTTCTTTTTAGTATATTTTTATTAGTTTTTATGCAAAAATCACATTTCTAGACTTTACTATGAGTTTTTGTGTTTTTTTGTAATTTCAGGTATTTTCTAGCTGAAATTGAGGGACCTGAGCAAAAGTCTGATTCAGAGGCTGAGAAAGGACTGCAGATGTTGTTGGATTCTGACCCTCCTGCACTCGAAGTGGATTTTCTGGAGTTACAAAAGTCCAATTGGCGCGCTTTCAATTGCGTTGAAAAGTAGACATCTTGGGCTTCCAGAAATGTATAATAGTCCATACTTTGCCCGAGATTTGATGGCCCAAACTGGCGTCCAAACACCGGAACTGGCACCAGAACTAGAGTTAAACGCCCAAACTGGCATCCAAGCTGGCGTTTAACTCCAAGAATGGCCTATGCACATGAAAGCTTCAAAGCTCAGTCTAAGAACACACTAAGTGGGCCTCGGAAGTGGATTTCTGCACTATCTGTACTTAGTTACTTATTTTCTGTAATCCCTAGTAACTAGTTTAATATAAATAGCACTTTTAACTATTGTATTTCATCTTTGGATCATCTTTTGATCTCTTGATCACTTTGAGGGAGGCTGGCCATTCGGCCATGCCTAGACCTTTCTCTCTTATGTATTTTCCAATGGTGGAGTTTCTACACCTCATAGATTAAGGTGCAGAGCTCTGCTGTTCTTCATGAATTAATGCAAGTACTATTATTTTTCTTTCAATTCACGCATACTTCTTCTCCAAGATATACTCTTGTACTTAATTCAGTTAAGTCAGCATGAATGGGTGACCTGTGACAATCACTTACTATCTTCGTTACTCGCTTAGCCAAGATTCGCGTGCCTGACAACCACAAGCGGTCTACATGATGTTCAACGTAGTCATTGGACGACAGTCGGAGTATACTCTCTTGGGTCTCTGATCCACGGATTTGACTCGCCTCTCCTGACAACAGAGCATTCAAAACCGTGAGATTAGAACCTTCGTGGCATAGGCTAGAACCAATTGATAGCATTTCTGATATCCGAAAAGTCTAAACCTTGTCTGTGGTATTCTGAGTAGGATCGGGGAAGGGATGACTGTGACGAGTTTCAAACTCGTGAATGTTGGGCGCAGTGACTGTGTGCAAAAGGATAGAGAGATCCTATTCCGACACAAGTGAGAACCGACAGATGATTAGCCGTGCGAAAACGTACCTGGACCATTTTCACTGAGAGGACGGATGGTAGCCATTGACAACAGTGATCCACCAACATACAGCTTGCCATGGAAGGGAGCACGCATGATTAGATGAAGACAATAGGAAAGCAGAGGTTCAGAAGCGACAAAGCATCTCCAAACACTTATCTGAAATTCCCACCAATGAATTACATAAGTATCTTTATTTTATTTCATGTTTTATTTATCTTTTAATTATTAAAACCTCATAACCATTTGAATCCGCCTGACTAAGATTTACAGGATGACCATAGCTTGCTTCAAGCCGACAATCTCTGTAGGATCGACCCTTACTCGCGTAAGGTTTTATTACTTGGACGACCCAGTGCACTTGCTGGTTAGTTGTGCAAAGTTGCAAAAGTGTGATTGCAATTTCGTGCACCAAGTTTTTGGCGCTGTTGCCGGGGATTGTTCGAGTTTGGATAACTGACGATTCATCTTGTTGCTTAGATTAGGTAATTTTATTTTATGTTTAAGCTTTTTATTTTTATTTTCGAAAAATTCAAAAAAATTTAATAAAATCATAAAAACCAAAAAATTTTGTGTTTCTTGTTTGAGTCTAGTGTCAAATTCTAAGTTTGGTGTCTTGCATGTCTTTCTTTTCTTAAAAGTTTTAAAAAATATGTTCTTGATGTTCATCATGATCTTCAAAGTGTTCTTGGTGTTCATCTTGACATTCAAAGTGTTCTTCCATGCATTCTTTGTTTTGATCTCAATTTTTTATGTTTTGTTTCATTTTGTTGTTTTTCTCTCTCCTCATTAAAAATTCAAAAGTCAAAAAAAATATATTTTCCTTTTTCTTCTCATAATTTTCAAAAATTTTGAGTTTACTTGGCAAAAAAATTTTAAAATTTAGTTGTTTCTTGTTAGTCAAGTCAACATTTCAAAATTCAAAAAAAAAAAGAGCTCAAAACATAAAGCAGAAGAATCACAGAGAAAGAGAGCTCATTGGCGTTAAAACGCCAATAAAGAGACATTTTGGGCGTTAAACGCCAGATGACTATAATTTTGGGCGTTTAATGCCAGTAAAGGTATCATTTTGGGCGTTAAACGCCAGAATGGGCTGCATTTTGGGCGTTTAGAAAAACGCCCATTAAAGAAGGATTCCTGGCGTTTAACACCAGCCAGGGTATCTTGATGGGAGTTAAACGCCCATAGAGGCAGTCAAGTGGGCGTTAAACACCAGAATGGATAGCATTCTGGGCGTTTAATGCCAAGATGACACAAGGGAGGTAATTTTGTTTCCAATTCGAATTTTTTCAATTTTTCATGTTTTAATTCATAACTTTTTGCATCAAACATATTTTAAACATTCATCTTTCAATTTTTTTTATGTTTTTGAAAATTTTCAAACTAATTTTTCAAAATCTTTTTCTTAATTGTATTTTCATATTTTTGAAAATCCTTGCTAACAATTAATGTTTGATTCAAAAAATTTCAAGTTTGTTACTTTCTTGTTAAGAAAGGTTCAATCTTTGAATTCTAAAATCATATCTTTTAGTTTCTTATTAGTCAAGTCATCAACTTTAATTTTAAAAATAAAATCTTTTTAACTCTTTTTTCAAAATAAATTTCAATCATATTTTTTTTAAATTTTTAATTTCAAAATTTTTTCTAACTTCTTATCTTTTCAAAATTATTTTCAAATCTTTTTCAACTAATTACTATTTCTTATCTTTTTCAAAATCACTAACCACTTTTTTAAAAATATTTTTAATTAACTAATTGTTTTAAAATTCGAATACTCTCTCTCTCTCATCTCTTTCTATTTATTTTATTTAATCACTAACACTTCTCTTCTACTCATAATTCGAACCTCTCTCGCTTCTCTTTGTTTGAATTACTCATCTCCTCTCTCTATCTCATTCCTCTATTCTTCTTTTCTTCTAACACCTCAAGGAATCTCTATACTGTGACATAGAAGATTCCACTACTCCATTTGTTCTCTTCTTTTTCATATGAGCAAAAACAGGGATAAAAATATTCTTGTTGAAGCTGATCCTGAACCTGAAAGGACTCTGAAAAGGAAGCTAAGGGAAGCTAAGGCACAAAACTCCGGAGAGAACCTTACAGAAAATTTCGAAAAAGAAGTAGACATGGCAGCCGAACTCAACAACAATGCCATAGATGCAAGGAATATGCTTGGTGACTATACTGCACCAACTTCCAACTTCTATGGAAGAAGCATCTCAATTCCTACCATTGGAGCAAACAACTTTGAGCTTAAGCCTCAATTAGTTTCTCTAATGCAGCAAAATTGCAAGTTTCATGGCCTTCCATCGGAAGATTCTCATCAGTTCTTAGCTGAATTCTTGCAGATCTATGATACTGTCAAGACCAATGGGGTTGATCCTGAGGTCTACAGACTTATGTTTTTCCCTTTTGCTGTAAGAGACAGAGCTAGGATATGGTTGGACTCACAACCTAGAGAAAGCCTAAACTCTTGGGACAAGTTGGTCAATGCTTTCTTAACCAAATTCTTTCCACCTCAGAAGATGAGCAAGCTTAGAGTGGAAGTCCAAACCTTCAAATAGAAGGAAGGTGAATCTCTCTATGAAGCTTGGGAAAGTTACAAGAAATTAACTAAAAGGTATCCTTCTAACATGCTTCCAGAATGGAGCATCATATGTATATTCTATGATGGTCTGTCTGAATTGTCCAAGATGTCATTGGACTATTTTGCTGGTAGATCTCTTCATCTGAAAACACCTGCAGAAGCCCAGGAACTCATTGAGATGGTTGCAAAAAACCAGTTCATGTACACTTCTAAAAGAAATCCTGTGAATAATGGGATGACTCAGAAGAAAGGAGTTCTTGAAATTGATACTCTGAATGCCATATTGGCTCAGAACAAAATATTGACTCAGCAAGTCAATATGATTTCTCAGAATATGACCGGATTGTAAGCTGCATCCGGCAGTACTAAAGAAGCCTCCTCTGAAGGAGAAGCTTATGACCCTGAGAATCCTGCAATGGAAGAGGTGAAGTACGTGGGAGAACCCTATGAAAACACCTATAATCCTTCATGGAGGAATCATCCAAATTTTTTATGGAAGGATCAACAAAAGCCTCAACAAGGCTTCAATAACAATAATGGTGGGAGAAATAGGTTTGGCAATAGCAAGCCTTTTCCATCATCTTCTCAGCAATAGACAGAGAATTCTGAGCAGAGCCCCTCTGCCTTAGCAAACATAGTCTCTGATCTATCTAAGGCCACTCTCAGTTTCATGACTGAGACAAGGTCCTCCATCAGAAATTTGGAGGCACAAGTGGGTCAACTGAGTAAAAGAGTTACTGAAACTCCCCCTAGTACTCTCCCAAGCAATACAGAAGAGAATCCAAAGAGAGAGTACAAGGCCATTAATATAACCAAAATGGCCGAACCTACAGAGGAGGAAGAGGCAGTGATTTCCATTGAGGAAGAACTCAATGGACGTCCACTGACCACTAAGAAGTTCCCTAATGAGGAACCAAAGGAATCCGAGGCTCATACAAAGACCATAGAGATTCCACTGAACTTGTTGTTGCCATTCATGAGCTCTGATGAGTATTCTTCCTCTGAAGAGGATAAATATATTATTGAAGAGCAAGTTGCTCGGTATCTAGGAGCAATCATGAAACTGAATACCTGGGTTCAGAGGATTTGTGTGACTTGAGGTCAGGTATAAACCTCATGCCACTCTCTGTAATGGAGAAACTAAGAATCTTTGAGGTACAAGCTGCTAGAATCTCACTAGAGATGGCACACAAATCAATGAAAAAGGCTTATGGACTTGTAGAGGATGTCTTAGTGAAAGTTGAAGGCCTTTACATCCCTGCTGACTTCATAATCCTAGACATTGGGAAGGATGAGGATGAATCTATCATCCTTGGAAGACCTTTCCTAGCCACAACAAGAGCTGTGATTGATGTGGACAGAGGAGAGCTAGCCCTTCAATTGAATGAGGACTACCTTGTGTTTAAGGCTCAATGATTTTCTTCTATAAACATGGAGAAGAAGCATGAAAAGCTTCATCCAATTCTCTCCGTACAAAGTCAAGCAGAGCCCCTACATTCAAACTCTAAGTTTGGTGTTGAGAGGCCACAATCATGCTTTGAGCATCTGTGAAGCTCTGTAAGAGCTTCCTGTCAAGCTATTGACATTAAAGAAGTGCTTGTTGGGAGGCAACCAAATTTTTAATTATCTATGTTAATTACTTTTCCATTATTAGTTTATGTTTTCTTTAGGTTGATCATCATGTGGAGTCACAAAAATAGCTGAAAAATTAAAGCAGGAATAAAAAACAGCATCGAAAATAGCACACCCTGGAGGACGAGCTTACTGCGTTTAAACGCCAGTAAGGATAGTAAAATGAGCGTTTAATGCCCAAAATGGCAGCATTCTGGGCGTTAAACGCCAGAAATTGCAGCCAGACTGGCGTTTAACGCCAGAAAAGGGTGTCTGGTGCCTGGCTGGCGTTAAACGCCAGTAAGAATAGCAGAATGGGCATTTAACGCGCAGTCTGGCAGCATTCTGGGTGTTAAACGCCAGAAATGGCAGCCAGACTGGCGTTTAACGCCAGGAAAGGTAGCAGAGCTGGCGTTAAACACCAGAAATGGCACACAGAGGGCATTTAAACGCCAGAAAGGTGCAGGGATGAGAAATCCTTGACACCTCAGGATCTATGGATCCCACAGGATCCCCACCTACCCCAACTCACTCTCTCTCCTCTTCACACCTTTCCATTAACACTCTTCCCAAACACCATTCACCTATCAAATCCTACCCTCTTCCCCATAATCTCTCCACCAATCACATCCATCCACTCTTCCCCAAAAACCCCTCATAAAATCCCAACTACCTCACCATTCAAATTCAAACAATTTCCCCTCTAAACTTACCCATTCTCACACGGATTCCCTCACCCCTTACCCTATAAATACCCCTCCTTACCACCCTCAATTTCACACATCACAAACACTTCTTTCTCCCTTGGCCGGGCCACTAATACACTTCCATCTCCTCCATTTCTTCTTTTTCTACTCCCGACGAGCAAACCTTTTAAGTTCGGTGTGGGAAAAAGCTCTGCTTTTTATTTTTCCATAACCATTAATGGCACCTAAGGCCGGAGAAACCTCTAGAAAGAGGAAAGGGAAGGCAATTGCTGATGAGCGGATATTTTATACACTTTTTGGGGGTAATTTCATGTAGTTTTTAGTATGTTTTAGTTAGTTCTTAGTATATTTTTATTAGTTTTTAGGCAAAATTCATATTTCTAGACTTTACTATGAGTTTGTGTATTTTTCTGTGATTTCAGGTATTTTCTGGCTGAAATTGAGGGAGCTGAGCGAAAATCTGATTCAGGCTGAAAAAGGACTGCTGATGTTGTTGGATTCTGACCTTCCTGCACTCGGAATGGATTTTTTGGAGCTAAAGGAGTCAAATTGGTGCGCTCTTAATTGGGTTGGAAAGTAGACATCCAGGGCTTTCCAGTAATATATAATAGTCCATACTTTACTCGAAGATAAATGATGTAAACTGGCATTTAACGCCAGTTCCATGTTGCATTCTGGCGTTAAACGCCCGAAACAGGTTGCGAATTGGAGTTAAACGCCCAAAACAGGTTACAACCTAACGTTTAACTCCAGAAACAGCCCAGGCACGTGAGAAGCTCAAGTCTCAACCCCAGCACACACCAAGTGGGCTCCAAAAGTGGATTTCTGCACTATCTATCTTAGTTTACTCATTTTCTGTAAACCTAGGTTACTAGTTTAGTATTTAAACAACTTTTAGAGATTTATTTTGTACCTCATGACATTTTAGATCTGAACTTTGTACTCTTTGACGGCACGAGTCTCTAAACTCCATTGTTGGGGGTGAGGAGCTCTGCTGTGTCTCGATGAATTAATACAATTGCTTCTATTTTCCATTCAAACACGCTTGTTTCTATCTAAGATACTGATTCGTACTTAACCGTGATGAATGTGATGATCCATGACACACATCACCATTCTCAACCCATGAACGTGTGCTTGACAACCACCTCCATTCTACATTAGATTGAATGAGTATCTCTTAGATTCCTTAATCAGAGTCTTCGTGGTATAAGCTAGAATCCATTAGCAGCATCCTTGAGAATCCAGAAAGTCTAAACCTTGTCTATGGTATTCTGAGTAGGATTCAGGGATTGGATAACTGTGACGAGCTTCAAACTCACAAGGGTTGGGCGTAGTGACAGACGCAAAAGGATCAATGGATCCTATTCCAGCTTGAGTGAGAACCGACAGATGATTAGCCATGCAGTGACAGCGCACCTGGACCATTTTCACTGAGAGGATGGATGGTAGCCATTGACAACGGTGATCAACCAACATATAGCTTGCCATAGGAGGAAGCTTGCGTGCGTGAAGAAGAAGAAAGGGGGAAAGCAGAGATTCAGAAGACAAAGCATCTCCAAAACTCCAACATATTCTCCTTTACTGCGTAACAATTACTCGTTTCATGCTCTTTCACTTTTTACAATTGAAACTAAAGAACCCTATTGGTATCCTGACTAAGAATAATAACATAACCATAGCTTGCTTCAAGCCAACAATCTCCGTGGGATTCGACCCTTACTCACGTAAGGTATTACTTGGACGACCCAGTGCACTTGCTGCTTAGTTGTGCGGAATTACATAGTGAGTGTAATTTTCGTGAACCAAGTTTTTGGCACCGTTGCCGGGGATTGTTTGAGTTTGAACAACTGACGGTGAATCTTATTGCTTAGATTAGGAAAATTTTGTCTTTTTGGGTCAGAGTCTTTTATTTTTTTTCAAAAATTTTTCAAAAATATTATTTCTCATAATTAATTTTTAGTTTTTCTGTGAGTTTAGTCTCATGTTTTAAGTTTGGTGTCAATTGCATGCTTTTCTTTGTCTTTCAATTTTCGAATTGCATGTTATTTGTTCTTCCTTGATCTTCAAGTTGTTCTTGTTAATTTTTCTTGTTTGATTTTTAGTTTTTCTTGTTCTGTGTCTTTTCTTGTTTTTCTTGTGCTTTTTCAAAATATCAGTTTTCAAAAAAAAATTTATTTATTAAATACCTTATTAAAACACGTTAAATTTATAGCTCAGTTGGCTAGAGCATTGTGCTTGTGTTCTTGGTAATTGGGTATCTTCTTTTTAAAAATTTTTCAAAAATAATTTTTCTTTGATTAAATCTTGTGCCAAATTTTAAGTTTGGTGTTCTCTTGTTAATTTTCCTTTAGTTTTCGAAAATTTCATTGTGGTTTTCTAAAAGTTTTAAGTTTGGTGTTCTATCTTCATGTTCTTGTTGTTCTTGTGAGTCTTCAAAGTGTTCTTGAGTCTTCTTTGTGTTTTGATCTTAAAATTTTTAAGTTTGGTGTTCCTTGCTACTTGGGTTGACTTTGTCAAAATTTTTCAATTCATATCTTTTTCAAAAATATCCTAACCACTTTCTCTCTCCTCACTTTTTCAAAAATCTTCATAAAATATTTTCAATTCTCCTTTTTTTATTTTAGTTTTTATTTTATTTTATTTTATTATTTCGAAAATCTTTTTTTATATATTAAAATAAATAAAATAAATCCACATCAAATCCCTTTCTTCATCATGGACCTAAGTGGAAAAGAACAGTCCAGAAGGACTCTGGGGTCATATGCTAACCCCACTACTGCTACATATGGGAGTAGTATCTGTATACCCTTCATCGGAGTCAGTAGTTTTGAGTTGAATCCTCAGCTCATTATCATGGTGCAGCAAAGTTGCCAGTATTTCGGTCTTCCACAGGAAGAACCTACAGAGTTTCTGGCACAGTTTTTACAAATTGTTGATGCAGTACATGATAAGGAAGTAGATCAGAATGTCTACAGGTTATTACTATTTCTATTTGCTGTAAAAGACCAAGCTAAGAGGTGGTTAAACAACCAACCTAAGGCTAGCATAAGGACATAGAAACAGCTGTCAGAAAAATTCCTGAATCAATATTTCCCTCCAAAATGGATGACACAGCTAAGGCTAGACATCCAAGGCTTTAAACAAGAGATATAGAGAGATGTTAAGAAAATGCCCCTCTGAAATATTTTCAGAGTGGGTGCAGTTAGACATCTTCTATTATGGGCTTACAGAGAAAGCTCAGATTTCTCTAGACCACTCAGCTGGTGGATCTATACACATGAGAAAGACAATTGAAGAAGCTCAAGAGCTCATTGATACAGTTACCAGAAATTAGCATATGTACCTAAGTAGTGAACCTTCCATGAAAGAAGAGGCTAAAACAGTAACTGCTGAACTCAGTCCTGCAGAACAAGTTACTAAGTTCAATAAGCAATTAGATTTTCTAACAAAACAACTAGCCGAATTCAAGGAGATACTACAAGACACAAGAATGGCTAACATGAATATGGAAGTACAGTTGAAGCAAACAGAACAGCAGTTATAAAAACAAATAACAGAAGAGTGCCAAGTAGTTCAATTAAGAAGTGGGAAAACATTAAATACCTCACTTCAAGGCAGCAGGAAGCCAAGAAATGAACAGACTGCTACCCAAAATTCCTCTGAGGACAGTAAGAGCCCAGAGAGGAATAATTCTGGCGCTCAAACGCTAGAAAAGGGTGGAGAGCTGGTGTCAAACACCCAACCCACGCTCAGTTCTGGCGTTCAAATGCCACAAACAGGCAAGGAGTTGGTGTTAAACGCCCATGGTAAGCTTAGTTCTGGCGTTCAAAGGCCAGTGAGGGATCAGACACATACAAGTGCTGATAGCAACCCCTCTAAAAAGGCTTCTCAAACCACATTTGTAGGAAATAAACCTGCGGCAACTAAGGTTAAGGAATACAAAGCCAAAATGCCTTATCCTCAGAGACTCCACCAAGCAGAACAAGATAAGCAATTTGCCCGCTTTGCAGACTATCTCAGGACTCTTGAAATAAAGATTTCGTTTGCAGAGGCACTTGAGCAAATACCCTCTTATGCTAAGTTTATGAAAGAAATCTTAAGTCATAAGAAGGATTGGAGAGAAACTGAAAAAGTTTACCTCACTGAAGAATGCAGTGCATTCATTCTGAAAAGCTTACCAAAGAAGCTTAAAGATCCCGGAAGTTTCATGATACCATGCACATTAGAGGGTACTTGTACCAAGAAAGCTCTATGTGATCTTGGAGCAAGTATCAACCTAATACCTGCATCCACTATCAAAAAGCTTGGTTTGACTGAAGAAGTCAAACCAACCCATATATGTCTGCAACTTGTTAATGGCTCCATTAAATACCCATCAGGCGTGTTTGAAGACATGATTATCAAGGTTGGGCCATTTGCCTTTCCCACTGACTTTGTGGTGCTAGAAATAGAGGAGCACAAGAGTGCAACTCTCATTCTAGGAAGACCTTTCCTAGCAACTGGACGAACCCTCATTAACGTCCAAAAAGGGGAATTAACCATGAGAGTCAATGAGGACGAGTTTAAGTTGAATGTTGTCAAAGCTATGCAGCATCCAGACACCCCAAACGATTTCATGAGCATTGATATTATTGACTCTCTGGTGAAAGAGGTCAATATGACTGAGAGTCTCGAATCAGAGCTAGAGGATATCTTTAAATATGCTCAGCCTGATATGGAGGAACCAGAGAGAATAATAGAACCTCTGAAAATCCCTGAGGAAGAGGAGAAACCTCCTAAACCTGAGCTCAAACCGTTACCACCATCCCTGAAATATGCATTTCTGGGAGAAGGTGACACTTTTCCTGTAATCATAAGCTCTACCTTAGAGCCACAGGAAGAGGAAGCACTAATTCAAGTGCTAAGGACACACAAGACAGCTCTTGCGTGGTCCATCAGTGATCTTAAGGGCATTAGCTCAGCCAGATGCATGCACAAGATCCTATTGGAGGATGACACTAAGCCAGTGGTTCAACCACAGAGGCGGCTGAATCTAGCCATGAAGGAGGTGGTGCAGAAGGAGGTCACTAAATTACTAGAGGTTGGGTTCATTTATCCTATTTCTGGTAGGGGTGGGCAAAAAAATCCAAATTTTGGATTTTAATCCAAATTCAAACCAAACCATTTAAAAAAAACCAGTTTTAAACCAAAAAAAATCCAAACCAAATTATATTTATTTTATAATTTGGTTTTTGATCCAATCCATTTAAATGGTTTTAAATCTGGATCCAGATCCAGATCCACATTAAGATCCAAATCTTAAAAAAACCCTAATTTCGGATTTCTGATTCAGTGAGTCTCCACTCTCCTCTTCTACTCCTTCGCTTCATCTCTTTCGACCGGGGAGTCTCCACTCTCCACCGCAGCCGGCACCGGAGTAGAAAACTGGCATCGTCTCATTCAACATTGAACGGGTCTCAGCTCTGTTTTTCTTCTTCTGCCTTTGGTCTTCTCCGCCGTCATCTTCAGTTCTTCAGTTCCAGCACAAGCAGAACAAGCCCTAATTTCGGATTTCTGATTCGGTGAACTCTCCTCTTCTACTCCTTCGCTTCTTCTCCTTCGACCGGGGAGTCTCCACTCTCCACCGCAGCCGGCACCGGAGCAGGCAACTGGCACCGGTACCGTCTCATTCAACGTTGAACGGGTCTCAGCTCTGTTTCTCTTCTTCTGCCTTTGGTCTTCTCCGCCGTCATCTTCAGTTCTTCACCGTCGCTGACTCATTGTATCAAGCTTATCAATCAACTCTACAATTTCTGTCATAGTGTGGGACATATCTGAATCTAGTTCCAGCACAAGCAGAACAAACAGTTCCAGCACAAGCAGAACAAGCAGTAGCCCCTGTTCTAGTTTTCTGTTCCAGGTTTTTGTCCATTTTCCATTTTATTTTATTAAGTTTGATTAATTTCCAGGTTCTTTGTGATTTAAGACCAAGAGAATTATACTAAGAGAAATTAGCTACTAAGAATAAGGGTTAGGGTAGTTAGAAGCTCAATCATATGATATATAAACTGAAATTATGAAGCTGTATTGGTTGAGTTTGTATTGCTGGATTTGTGCTTGATTATGTTGTGGCGAATGTTTAATTGATCTTCTGAATATGTGATTTTATATTGTGATGATTGAATGCTAATCAAACACTTGGAGCTGAGATTAAGCTTAAGGATAGTTGAGAATCAATAAAATACACCAAAGCTTTTTCTGCAGAATTAGGCAGTAAAAATCGAAAATTGTTAGATTTTCTACTGCCAATCTGAGCCTCTGAATGAATCTTAGTTTTATTTCATGTTATTGTTGTTTAGGAAAGTTCTGAACCTATGTTTAATTGCATGATTAGATTAGATATACTAGGCTGCATATCCCTAAAGAAATTTATGAGTTATAAAAACACTTTCCCTTTTGAAAAATGGTGCCTTGTGCAGAAAGAAACTGAATTCTGATTCTGCAGCAGTAGATTCTTGAGTACATAACTCTCAATTTATATGAATTTTTTATTTAATGGCTTTATGGTGGTCATGATTTCTTCAACAGGGCTTGTCTCATCTGCACAGTGCCTTAAACAATTCCAAAACTGGTTGTGTTTTGTCTCTCTGTATTGGTTAGTGCAGGCAGGTGTAGATAGTAGGATATGATTAGTCAAAATTCTAAAATTCCAAAATTCTTGTTGAAGGTTTGTTGTTACTGCTGACACAGCAACCCATTCGCTCTAATTGGGAGTAGATTTTTTTGTGTTAGTGTTCCTTTGATGCTGTGGATGCTTGGTCCTGTCACAGTGTTCTTAGCTTCATTGGGATTGGTTTGTTTGTTGCATGAGTTTGATTTTGTTAGTAAAGTCTCCAACTTAGCCATAAACAATGTATCAATATAATAATGTAACATAAGATACAAAGTATGAAGTAATTAATGGTGTGCAAGTGTGCATATAATTAGTGTTATATTTCAAGATTATTCGATGACAATTAAGATTAAAAATAATTATATTTAGCGCTCTAATTTTTTTTTTAGAAATTATTTTCATTAGAAACATTCTTTTTCTACGATTGGAATATTCATCAGGTATATATGTAGACATCTTATTTTTTAGACATTTTTTACTTGCATAACTTAATAATTGACGTGTTCAAAATCGAAAAATGAGTAGCATGCGAGGATTGACCTTAACTTAATAATTATTATGGACCCATTTTAGTTGAGGTTATTGGTTGATTGGGATAAAGCAGGACCCGATAAATGAGGGACAAACAAGAATAATTTTTTATCGTTTTTTTTTGAATTAGTAGTTTATGAATCATGCTGAAGTTTTATTGGCTGTTGTTTCTTTAGATTAGTTTGTGTTAATTTTAGCATGTTTGGCACCAAATTTTGAGTTATGTACACCTTGCTTTATATGCAGAGCAAGATGACTGAAAACAGTAATATTGAAGCAGCAGGGATGTCCGCTAGCATTCAACCATCTTCTCCACCGTCAGGTGTTCGTAAGAATCGGTCAGCTGTCTGGGATCATTTTGATGTAGAGAATGCTACTGAGAAGAAGGCTAAATGCAAATATTGTGGTAGCTTAATACAATATGGGAATGGAACTAGCTCAATGGGTGGTCATTTGAGAAGATGCAAGCAAAATCCTAATAATGATTCGAACAAAAGAAGAAAAACAACAACCACACCGACTATAGATGAGCGTGGTGTTTTAAATTCACCCAACGCTTCCAAATTTGACCAAGAGGAGGCTCGAAGGGCACTTGTGGAAATGTTTATTGGGGAAGAGCTACCATTTCGCTTCGTTGAAAGCCCGAAATTCCAAAAATTTGTGCATGCCCTACAAGCAAGATTCAAAGTTCCTTCACGGACTACATTAGCACGTGACATTGGAGCTCTTTATGCTGAAGAGAAGAGCATTATTTTGAATGGTGAATTTATTCATATGAGGTGTTGTGCACATATTATAAACTTAATTGTAAAAGAAGGGCTGAAAGAGATTGATGAATTAGTCTGGAGGATTCGTAGTGCAGAAAAATATGTTAGATTTTCTCCATCTAGAGCTAGTAGGTTTCAAAAGTGTGTTGAACTAGAAAAAATCCAATATAAAGGCTTGCGTTGCATGGATGTTGAGACTAGGTGGAATTCTACCTATCAAATGTTAGAGGTAGCTTTGAAGCATCGCAAAGCATTTGAGTTGCTTGCTTTGAAAGATAATACCTATATAGGAGAGATGAATGGAGGAAAAGGGAGAGGTGTTCCTTCTGATTCAGACTGGGAGTATGCTGAGTCCATTGTACTATTTTTGCGAGTGTTCAATGATGCCACTATACGTGTTTCTGGTACCTTATATGTTACCAGTGATATGTATATGAAGGAAGTATTTGCAATTGGACGATTTATTCGTCATTCTTGTGATTCTGTTGATTTCAGTACTATGTCAATGGCGGAAAGGATGAGGGTTAAGTATGAGAAGTATTGGGGCAATCCTGATTCGGTGAATATGTTGTTATTGATTGCTATCGTACTTAATCCAATGCAAAAGATTGAGTATGTCAATTATTTCTTGCATTACTTCTTTGGAGAAGAAAAAGGAGGCGAATTGAAGTCAAAGTTGTCCAAGTGCATAAAGTTACTTTATCAGCAATACCAAAGTTCTGAGGAAGCAAAAAGTTACTTTATCAGCAATACCAAAGTTCTGGAGAAGCAAGTGAAGCTGATACGCAAGAAGTTCAAGCCAACAACATTAATACTGATCTTCATGGCATGGGCTTTTTTCTGCAAGCAACCGGTCGCAGAACAAATACAAGATCTGAACTTGATAGATATTTACAAGAAGAATGCGAGCCATACTCTCATAAGTTCGATATACTAAACTGGTGGAAGGTCAACTCAACCCGATTTCCAATTCTTGGAAATATGGCTCGTGAGGTATTGGCTATACCTGTTTCTACGGTAGCTTCGGAGTC
>NC_029778.3:17118808-17131074 GCF_000817695.3 Arachis duranensis | reverse complement strand
CTAAATCCAGCCATGAAGGAGGTGGTACAGAAAGAGGTCACTAAGTTACTAGAGGCTGGGATTACACCCCTAATTTCTGGTAGCCCCTGGGTGAGCCCTGTCCAAGTCATCCCTAAGAAGGGTGGCATGACAGTGGTTCATAATGAAAAAAATAAACTGGTTCCTACAAGAACAGTTACAGAGTGGTGTATGTGTATTGATTATAGAAGGCTCAATACAGCTATCAGAAAGGATCATTTTTCTTTACCATTCATAGACCAGATGCTAGAAAGATTAGCAGGTCATGAATACTACTACTTCTTGGATGGATATTCAGGTTATAATCAAATAGCAGTAGATCCTCAGGATCAAGAGCAAACAGCATTCACATGTCCATCTGGAGTATTTGCATACAAAAGGATGCCATTTGGTCTGTGCAATGCACCTGCAACCTTTCAAATGTGCATGCTCTCTATTTTCTCTGATATGCTGGAAAAATTTCTAGAAGTCTTCATGGATGACTTTTTAGTATTTGGAGACTCATTCAGCTCCTGTCTTGACCATCTAGCACTTGTTCTAAAGAGGTGCCAAGAGACTAACCTGGTTTTAAACTGGGAGAAATGTCACTTTATGGTGACTAAAGGAATTGTCCTTGGGCACAAAATTTCAAACAAGGGAATAGAGGTGGATCAAGCTAAGGTAGAGGTAATTGAAAAATTACCACCACCTGCCAACGTTAAGGCAATCAGAAGCTTTCTGGGGCATGCAGAATTCTATAGGAGGTTTATAAAAGATTTTTCAAAAATTGCAAAACCTCTGAGTAATCTGCTAGCTGCTGACACGCCATTTATCTTTGATAAGGAGTGTCTGCAGGCGTTTGAGACTCTGAAAGCTAAGCTGGTCACAGCACCAGTCATCTCTACATCAGACTGGACATTACCATTTGAACTAATGTGTGATGCCAGTGACCATGCCATTGGTGCAGTGTTAGGACAAAGGCATGACAAGCTTCTGCATGTCATTTATTATACCAGTCGTATTTTAAATGACGCACAGAAAAAACTACACAACCACAGAAAAAGAGTTACTTGCAGTGGTTTACGCTATTGACAAGTTCAGATCTTATTTAGTAGGATCAAAAGTGATTGTGTACACTGACCATGCTGCTCTTAAATATCTACTCACAAAGCAAGATTCAAAACCCAGACTCATAAGATGGGTGTTGCTTCTGCAAGAGTTTGATATAGAAAAAAGAGACAGAAAAGGGACAGAGAACCAAGTAGCAGATCACCTGTCCCGAATAGAACTAGTAGAAAGGGCGTCCCTCTCTCTTACTGATGATATCTCTGAAACCTTTCCGGATGAGCAATTGTTTGCTATTCAAGAAGCTCTGTGTTTTGCAGACATTGCAGACTATATTAAAAGCTCAGTAATAGTCCAGCTAAAGACAGTAAAGAAGCGCTTGCTGGGAGGCAACCCAGTCATGAGTTTATTTTAATTATAATTTTAATTCTAAATTAGATAATACATTTCAGTGAATGATACAGAGAAATAAAGGTTCAGGACATAAAGTAGAAGAATCACAGAGAAAATGACATCACTAGCGCAAAAGCGCCAATAAGGAAGGTTTCTGGTGTTTAACGCCAGATAGAAGCAGCAAGTGGGCGTTAAACGCCCAAAATAAGCAAGAACTAGGCGTTAAACGCCCAAATGAAGCATCTCCTGGGCGTTTAACGCCAGGATTGTGGGGAGGAAGTAATTTCGTTTTCACTTCAAATTTTTTCCATTTTTCATGTTTCAATTTATGATTTCTTGCATAAACATGTTACAAATTCTCATCTTTCAACTTCAAAATGCAAAAAAATTCTTAATCCTAAAAATATTTCTTCATTCTTCTTCAATCTCTTTTCGAATCTTTTTCAAAACTCATCTATCTTTTTGAATTCTTTTCAAATCTTTTTAATTTCTTCTCAAATCTTTTTCAAACTCATCATATTATCTTTTTAAATTCAAAGTTATCTTTTTCAAAATCTCATCTTATCTTTTGAATTTTCGAAATTGCCTCTCCTTCTATCCCTCTCCTTTCCTTTCTTTTACTTGAGGACAAGCAAACCTCTAAGTTTGGTGTGTTTTTCTGTGATCACTGAGCTAAAACTCATCAAGATCATGGCACATAAGGAAAAACAAACTACTTCAAGAGGCAAGAAAGAGAATATTCCAAAACCACTTTGGAATCAAGAGAAGTTCTTAACCAAAGAACATGCAGACCATTACCACAAAATAATGGGCCTGAGATCAGTTATCCCGGAAGTTAAATTCGATCTGAAAGAAGATGAATATCTGGAGATACAGGAGCTGAAGCGCCAGAAGCTGTCTCTTGAAGGACAGACACCCCACAGGTTGAAGGAGCACCCATCATCTCCTAAACTAAAGGTTGTTGAGTCCTAATCTTAAACTTAAATCTGTGATAACTTTTATTTCTAGGAACCTATCTGATTATTAGTAATTAGTATATCTATTTTGATTTTATCTCCAATTAAGCTATAATTTATTTTTCTTATCATCATCAAACATGAATAAAATAGCAGATTTTTAGAATAAGGAGGCAATATTTTTTTCGAGTTTCTAATAAGGAAAATTCTAATTATTTATATGTGGTGGCAATACTTTTTGTCTTCTGAATGAATGCCTGAACAGTGCATATTTTTTATATTGAATTTTGTGAATGTTAAAATTGTTGGCTCTTGAAAGAACGATGAACAAGAGAAATGTTGTTGATGATCTGAAAAATCATGAAATTGATTCTTGAAGCAAGAAAAAGCAGTGAAAAAAAAGAAGGAGCAGCAGAAAAAGCCAATAAACCTTTAAACCAAAAGGCAAGGGTGAAAAGAATCCAAGGCATTGAGCATCAATGGATAGGAGGGCCCAAGGAAATAAATCCAGGCCTAAGCGGCTAAATCAAGTTGTCCCTAACCATGTGCTTGTGGCATGCAGGTCCAAGTGAAAAGCTTGAGACTGAGTGGTTAAAGTCGTGATCCAAAGCAAAAAGTGTGCTTAAGAACTCTGGACACCTCTAATTGGGGACTCTAGCAAAGCTAAGTCACAATCTGAAAAGGTTCACCCAGTTATGTGTCTGTGGCATTTATGTATCCGGTGGTAATACTGAAAAAACAAAGCGCTTAGGGCCACGGCCAAGACTCATAAAGTAGCTGTGTTCAAGAATCAACATACTAAACTAGGAGAATCAATAATACTATCTGAATTCTGAGTTCCTATGGATGCCAATAATTCTGAATTTCAAAGGATAAAGTGAGATGCCAAAACCGTTCGGAAGCAAAAAGCTACTAGTCCCGCTCATCTAATTAGAATCTGAGCTTCACTTAAAACTCTGAGATATTATTGCTTCTTGATTTCTTTTTATCCTATTTTTTTATCTATTTGCTTGGGGACAAGCAACAGTTTAAGTTTGGTGTTGTGATGAGCGGATATTTTATACGCTTTTTGGGGGTAATTTCATGTAGTTTTTAGTATGTTTTAGTTAGTTCTTAGTATATTTTTATTATTTTTTAGGCAAAATTCATATTTCTGGACTTTACTATGAGTTTTTGTGTTTTTCTGTGATTTCAGGTATTTTTTGGCTGAAATTAAGGGAGCTGAGCAAAAATCTGATTCAGGCTGAAAAAGGACTGCTGATGCTGTTGGATTCTGACCTCTCTGCACTCGGAATGGATTTTTTGGAGCTACAGGAGTCAAATTGGCACGCTCTCAATTGGGTTGGAAAGTAGACATCCAGGACTTTCCAGAAATATATAATAGTCTATACTTTGCTCGAAGATAAACGATGTAAACTGGCGTTTAACACCAGTTCCATGTTGCATTCTGGTGTTAAACGCCAGAAACAGGTTGCAAATTGGAGTTAAACGCCCAAAATAGGTTACAAGCTGACGTTTAACTCCAGAAACAGCCCAGGCATGTGAGAAGCTCAAGTCTCAGCCCCAGCACACACCAAGTGGGCCCTAGAAGTGGATTTCTGCACTATCTATCTTAGTTTACTCATTTTCTGTAAACCTAGGTTACTAGTTTAGTATTTAAACAACTTTTAGAGATTTATTTTGTACCTCATGATATTTTAGATCTGAACTTTGTACTCTTTGACGGCATGAGTCTTTAAACTCCATTGTTAGGGGTGAGGAGCTCTGCTGTGTCTCGATGAATTAATGCAATTACTTCTGTTTTCCATTCAAACACGTTTGTTTCTATCTAAGATACTGATTCGTACTTAACCGTGATGAATATGATGATCTGTGACACTCATCACCATTCTCAACCCATGAACGTGTGCCTGACAACCACCTCTGTTCTACATTAGATTGAATGGGTATCTCTTAGATTCCTTAATCAGAGTCTTCGTGGTATAAGCTAGAATCCATTGGCAGCATCCTTGAGAATCTGGAAAGTCTAAACCTTGTCTGTGGTATTCCGAGTAGGATTCAGGGATTGAATGACTGTGTCGAGCTTCAAACTCACAAGGGTTGGGCGTAGTGACAAACGCAAAAGGATCAATGGATCCTATTCCAGCTTGAGTGAGAACCGACAGATGATTAGCCGTGCGGTGACAGCGCACTTGGACCATTTTCATTGAGAGGACGGATGGTAGCCATTGACAACGGTGATCCACCAACATATAGCTTGCCATAGGAGGAAGCTTGCATGCGTGAAGAAGAAGAAAGAGGGAAAGCAGAGATTCAGAAGACAAAGCATCTCCAAAACTCCAACATATTCTCCATTACTGTGTAACAATTACTCGTTTCATGCTCTTTCACTTTTTACAATTGAAACTAAAGAACCCTATTGGTATCCTGACTAAGAATAATAAGATAACCATAGCTTGCTTCAAGCCAACAATCTCCGTGGGATTCGACCCTTACTCACGTAAGGTATTACTTGGACGACCCAGTGCACTTGCTGGTTAGTTGTGCGGAATTACATAGTGTGAGTGTAATTTTCGTGCACCAATTGCTTCCACCTCCGAGTCATGGGAGATGGAAAGATTCATCTCAAAGGTCCATCAAGACCACTTCTATGAAGTTGTGGCCAAGAAAAAGGTGATCCCCGAGGTCCCCTTCATGCTCAAAAAGAGTGAATGTCCGGAGATCCGACGTGAGGTTCGAAGAAGAGGTTGGGAAGCTCTCATAACCCCATCCAACAAGTCGAAATCTTAATGGTTAAAGAGTTCTATGCTAATTCATGGATCACTAAGAACCATGATCAAAGTATGAACTCAAACCCAAAGAATCGACTCACAATGGTTCGGGGGAGATACTTGGATTTCAGTCCGGAAACTATGAGGTTGGCATTCAACTTGCCAATAATGAGAGGAGATTCTCATCCTTTCACTAGAAGAGTCAACTTTGATCAAAGGTTGGACCAAGTCCTTATGGATATATGTATGGAAGGAGTCCAATGGAAGAGAGACTCCAAAGGCAAGCCGGTTCAACTAAGAAGGCCTGACCTCAAACCCGTGGCTAGAGGATGGTTGGAGTTCATCCAACACTCCATCATTCATACTAGCAACCAGTCCGAAGTAACTGTGGATCGAGCTATCATGATTGGAGAGGAAGTGGAAGTTCATGAGATCATACCTCTAGAACTATACAAGGTGGCTGACAAGCCCTCTACTTTGGCAAGGTTAGCCTTTTCTCACCTCATCTGTCACCTATGCAATTCAGCTGGAGATGTCATAGAGAAAGACATCCTCATTGAAGAGGACAATTCCATTACTAAAAAGAGGATGGAGCAAACAAGAGAGCCCACTCATTGACCTCAACAAGAGGATGAGAAAATTCCTCATCAAGAAATCCCTGAGATGCCTCAAGGGATGCATTTCCCTCCACACAACTATTGGGAGCAACGCAACACCTCTTTAGGAGATTTGAGTTCCAATATAGAGCAACTAAGGATGGAGCACCAAGAGCACTCCATCATCCTCCATGAAATCAGAGAGGACCAAAAGGCCATGAGAGAGGAGCAACAAAGGCAAGGAAGAGATATTGAGAAGCTCAAGTACTCCATAGGATCTTCAAGAGGAAGAAATAGCCGCCGTTACTAAGGTGGACCTGTTCTTTAATTTCCTTGTTCTTATTTTTCTGTTTTTTGGTTTTCATGCTTTATGTTTTGTCTATGTTTGTGTCTTTATTACATGATCGTTGGTGTTTAGTATCTACGTCTTAAAGCTATGAATGTTCCATGAATTCTTCACCTTTTTTAAATGAAAAATGTTTCTATTTGCAAAAGAATAAGAAGTGCATGAATTTCGAATTTTATCTTGAAATTAGTTTAATTATTTTGATGTGGTGGCAATGCTTTTTGTTTTCTGAATGAATGCTTGAACAGTGCATATTTTTGATAGTGAAGTTTATGAATGTTAAATTGTTGGCTCTTGAAAGAATAATGAAAAAAGAGAAATGTTATTGATAATCTGAAAAATCATAAAATTGACTCTTGAAGCAAGAAAAAACAGTGAAAAACACAAAGCTTGCAAAAAAAAAAGGCGAAAAATAAAGAAAAAGAAAGGAAAAGAAAAAGCAAGCAAAAAAAGCCAATAGCTCTTTAAACCAAAAGGCAAGAGCAAAGAGCCATTAACCTTTTAAACTAAAAGGCAAGGGTAAAAAGGATCCAAGACCCGTGACAATCACCCACTATCTTCGTTACTCGCTTAGCCAAGATCCGCATGCCTGACAACCACAAGCGGTCTACATGATGTTCAACGTAGTCATTGGACGACAGCCGGAGTATACTCTCTTGGGTCTCTAATCCATAGATTTGACTCGCATCTCCTGAAAACAGAGCATTCAAAACCGTGAGATTAGAACCTTCGTGGTATAGGCTAGAACCAATTAGCAGCATTCCTGAGATCCGGAAAGTCTAAACCTTGTCTGTGGTATTCCGAGTAGGATCGGGGAAGGGATGACTGTGATGAGTTTCAAACTCGCAAATGTTGGGCGCAGTGACAGTGTGCAAAAGGATAGAGAGATCATATTCCGACACAAGTGAGAACCGACAGATGATTAGCTGTGCGGAAACGTACCTGGACCATTTTCACTGAGAGGACGGATGGTAGCCATTGACAATGGTGATCCACCAACATACAGCTTAACATGGAAGGGTGCACGCATGATTGGATGAAGACAATAGGAAAGTAGAGGTTCAGAAGTGACAAAGCATCTCCAAACGCTTATCTGAAATTCCCACCAATGAATTACATAAGTATCTTTATTTTATTTCATGTTTTATTTATCTTTTAATTATAAAAACCTCATAACCATTTGAATCCGCCTGACTAAGATTTACAAGATGACCATAGCTTGCTTCAAGCCGACAATCTCTGTGGGATCGACCCTTACTCGCGTAAGATTTTATTACTTGGACGACCCAATGCACTTGCTGGTTAGTTGTGTGGAGTTGCAAAAGTGTGATTGTAATTTTGTGTACCAGTAAGGGTTTTGGTGAGGAGTAAATGTCTTGAGCTTGTGGAGGTAGAGGAGGGTTAGGAATCAAGGGAATAGCTGGCAATGTTGTAATGAACTCTAAACTACTCTGTTTATCAGTGACATCCACTAGATGATTTTCAATTTTGAAGAAAAATTACATCTCATTAAACACAACATTTTGTATGATCACCACTTTGTCTTCTGGTATGAGACACATGTACCCTTTATGAGCAGTACCATATCCTAAAAACACACAGGGTGCTGACTAAAATTCAAACTTGTGACGATTGAATAGCCGCAGATGAGAAAAGCAAAGATAGCCAAATACCCGTAGATGGCTATAGTCTGGCTTCTTAACAAGTAGCTTCTTTGCTGGAGACGTGTTCCCCAAAGTTGGTGTTGGTAGAACATTGATGAGTTGAGTTGCAGTAAGAAAAGCATCCACCCAGTATCTCATTGGCACTCCAGAACGAGCCATTAGTGTCATCCACATCTCTACTACATGCATGTGTTTGCGCTCTGTAGTTCCATTCTGTTGATGGCCGTGAGGGCATGAAAATCTGTGCCTGATCCCTAGTGATTGTAGCTCCTTTGACAAACTAACATACTCAACATCATTTTCATACTGAAACGATTTAAATTTTGTACCAAATTGCAATTCAACCATCTTTTGGAAAATAAAGAAATCTGATTTGAGTTGTGATCATGCTCTAATTAGATAAAGCTAAGTGAATTTAGAGAAAGCATCAATAAAATTGACAAAATAGAAGTTTTTATTCAAATCTGACACAAGGATAGGACCCCATATGTCTGAATACACCAATTCTAAAGGTGACTCATACACTGTGTTTGAAATTGAAAAGGTTAATTGGTGTGACTTGCCTATGCTACAAGCTGTACAAGGTTATTTATTCTCAACAAATGACAAATTACAATGTTTTAAGACTGTGCTAACTACTTTATTTGCTGCATGTCCCTACCTTGCATGCCACAAGAGAAATTGCTCAGTTGTGGACATGATAGAGTTGTAAGCAGCTGGACTTTTTGAAGGAGAGAATTTGACAAACTTATACATTCTCTTATCAACTTCACCCTGTAGAATCAACTCTTTGATTTTCTGTGATTCGACGCAACAACCATGAGCATAAAACTCAAAAAGCACATTGTTATCACAGCATAATTAATACACACTCAAAAGATTTTTGGTTATTTCAGGCACACGTAGTAGTTTTTGCAACAATAACTTCCTAGAACTCAAATCAGTTTTAAAAATGGAATTTCCAAGAGAAGTGATTTGCAAACCTATTCTATTTCCTATAATTACTTTTTCTGAACCCTAATAGCTTTTACTGCTCATCATGTTTTGAGGATCTGAAATTATATGATGTGTAGCACCATTGTCCAGATACCAATTTTGATCATAACTAGTGGATGGTTTTCTAGAGCACTCAAGTGAGCCTGAGGTTGTGACCGGGCTTCTGTATGCTCATGAGTCATGATTTGGTCTTGAGTTCATTCATTCCCACACGATGAATCATACCTAAACCAGCATCTATGAGCTATTTGGCCAACCTTATCACATAGTTGGCAAACTGGTCAGCTACTTCCACCGTCATATCACCTTTCATTTCGACCTCCAATGTTAATTCTTCTATCATTGCCATAAAATCCTTCATCAGATCTTCCATAGGATCTTCTTTCATTGTTGGAGAAATCGCCTCTCATCGTTCTTCCACCTCGTCCTCTGAAATCACCCCTGAAATTTTTTCGACCTCCATAAATGTTTGAATACTGAGCTACATTTGCTTGAATTAACATATCTAACCTCCTGAATCTTTCTATCATGCTCTCGTGTGCAAGAAGCAAAGACTATAACTCTCCAACTGAGACACTGGACGATCGCGAAACTACAACTGTAATCAGTGGTCCATATTCTTCCGTTAAGCCATTGAGTATAGCACTGACATGGTTACCTTCCCTGACTGGTTCTCCAACTGAGGCTAACGTATCTATCGTTTCTTTAATTTCTAACACATAGCTGCTGGCATAACTTCCAATTTTAATGCTACTCAGATTGTTCTTTAATTGCATAATTCTTGTTCTAATTTGTGACGCAAAGTGATCTTCTAACCTTCTCCATACTTGATATGTGTACAAGCAACCTACCATTCGAGTAGTGAAAGGCTTGGTCATTGACGCTAACAACCAAGATTTGAGCAAAGCATCTTGCCACTTTCACCTCGCAAATTCTGGATTCTTTTCTCCTGAAGCTGTGTACTGAGCTGGAATATCTTCTCCTGTGTGCGATGTGTGTTAACAGATCGTGTCCTTCGATTGTCGATTCTGCTTGATCTTTCCATTGAAGAAAGTTATCTTCATCGAGTTTTATCGAAATCGATGAGGACGTAAAGTTAGGTTGGTGCTAAACGTGAGTTTCAGCGATCCCTGAGTTTACCTCCATGATGATTGAACGAACCACAACTCTGATACCATGAAAGGTATCAGTGCTAAACTGAATAAGAGAAACGAAGAATGGTGAAACAAAGAATAAGAAGAGAGAATTAAAGAGGAAGAGAGAAGGGTTTCACTAATTTGATAAAGGTAAATTGAACTATTACACTTACACTGTAACTAACAGCTGGAAGTTTATATATTGAGTCTAATGACAGCTAGCTTATAACTAATCTAACTGAAAGAGAAAGAGAGTGTAACTAACTCTGCTGACTCAACTACTTAACTTAACTAATTCAGTTCAACTTTAACTATTACTCTATCATGTACTCTGCTATCTGACTCTATTGTATAACTTAACACTTACTCCATCATTCCAAATGTTGCATTTGGATAAATTTAAATCCTAATTGTTTTAAATATGTGATTTACTTTTGTTATTTTATTATCAAAGAAATTTTTTTATAGTTAGTGTTATTATATTTATTGGAAATGATTAACATTGAATATAATTAATTTTTACTGTTATATTTTAATTATTGATTTACATATGAGTAATCATTTGTTTATTGTATATATATTTATTTGTGTTACCTTGTTAGTTAAATTTATATTTTATTATTATACATAGTTTATATGCATATGTAACTAAATATATTAATATTAATAACTGGATATATATATTAAAAAAATCTTTTCGCTATAAGTGAGATATTTTTGGAGTAATTTAAAAAAAAATAAAAGATATCTCTTATCCAGTGCTAGAAGGGCGAGCCCACCACTTCAAAATTTAACCCTACACATTTTCATCTTGGAGAAATTGAGAATAATATTAAAAAAAATTTCATATATATCCAAATTTTTTAGTCTTCCAATTATGCATCCTTAGAAATCATAGGAAATTCTATGATGTTTAACACATTAGTGCCTAAATTGTCTAAAAAATGGTAATCACTTGTCTTAAATGTCCTATTTAAGTTCTTTAACGTTTTAAAATTCGATTTAATATTGTCTTATCGTTAGGGATCTGTTAATAAAATTGACAGCAAGACAAAATTAAGACGATTTTAAAACATTAGGAACTTAAATAGGACAAAAATATTAAAAACAAAAACAATACATAAAAATAAATTTTAATTTAATTTTATCTTTTAATAATATCAATTTTTTACTGTACATGGTGTTCAATTATTTTTTAATTACATCTAAATAAATTATCCTTAATCACATTATTTTTATTTTAAATAAATTTATTTTTTATAATTTTAAAGAATTTTGATACATTAGAGACAAAAGGTATAATTTATATTTTATTGTATATATATTATTATTTTTTCGCAAGTTTATATACTAGTAATTTTACAAACATTTCATGATAACTAAAAATCTTTAAGAGTAATATTATAAACAAAATAATTTATTTAGAATGAAAGTAATATAATTAAGTGTAGTTTACTTAGATGTGATTAAAAAATAATTAAATACTATGTATAGTAAAAAATTGATATTATTGAAGGATAAAATTAAAATTTATTTTTACGTATCATTTTTGTCCCAATGTTTTCGTCTTGTTTAAATCTCTAACGTTTTAAAATCGTCTCAATTTTGTCCCACCGTCAATTCTGTTAACGGATCCCTAACGGCAGGACAACATTGAGTCAATTTTAAAACATTAGAGACTTAAATAAGACGATTGAAACGTTAGGGACAACTTTAAGACTTAACCCAAACATTAAGAATAACTTTAAAATTTACCCCGAACGTTAAAAACAAAAACAATACTTTACTCATTGAAAAGTTAGACACCGTAGAAGACGCCAAAAATCATTGTGATGTGTGCATTTGGATAATTGCACGGCAAAGGAAGTGTCGTTGTCGTTTTTTTATGCTTTTGGTTGATGCCGAAATATATAAGGTGAATGCTATGGTGTCTATATTTTTTTATCTAAGTTATTTAAAAGGGTAAATAAATAATATTTAATAAATTTTATATGTTTTATTTTTTATTTTAAACATTTTATTTTTTATTTTAAAAAAAAAGTTAGACAATTTAGACAACATAACAAAAAATACCATAGAACTCACCAATATATAAAAAGGCACTTTACTTTAAATTTGAGTGACTCCAATTTGAGAAGTCAAATCCATTTGACAATGCCTCAAGTCCTACCATTCTCCTCACTGAAAACATGTTCTCGTCTCACCCCAATTCCAATCCATGAAAATTCTTTTTACCAAGGATGCTATGCTGCACTTGTTAAATGAACTGTGTACCTTGTATAAAATGTGGTTAAAGGTCTTGAAAAGTGTAATTAAATGCACGTGTTTTGCAATTCAATATACGAA
>NC_029778.3:17118381-17118680 GCF_000817695.3 Arachis duranensis | reverse complement strand
TAGAAATGGTAAATGTTATAGTATCTATCATTTTATACTTAAATTACTAAAAGAGGTAAATAAATAATATTTAATAAATTTTACATGATTTATTTTTTACTTAAATTACATCATAAATTGCATTTTTATTTTTGGTAAGTATCTTAACTATGATTATACATGTGGCGTTCAGTCGATTGATGTTCGGATGACGTGCATCTACGCGCCATCTTAGTAATTACTTAACAATATGGTCAGACAAGGATTAAAGAGGGGAGAAAATAGTGAAAAGGTTGGAAATAGGGCCCGAAATATCGCTC
>NC_029778.3:17109498-17117556 GCF_000817695.3 Arachis duranensis | reverse complement strand
TATCCAGAACATTATTTTAATGTATCAAATTCTGAATTAATTTTGTACGTATGATGCATTTAAAATTTTAAAATATTAATTTAAAAATGTTATACCGTTATTTTTTTTAAATCAAATATATAAATATAATTAGGTGCAGACTCTGGTGGTTTATATTTTTTTTGTGGCTAAGGTGACTAAATGGGCCAAACCAAATAAATGCTGGCATGTGGCTTAGTAAGTAGAAACCCAAAGGTTTGTTTGACTTTGCTGACCATAGTAACTTAGGTAATTATACAAGGTAAAAAATTTAGATGGTAAATTAGGAATATTATCTTGAGAGTTAATTAGATTTAGGGGAAGGGCCAATTAGGAATTTCAAAAAGCTACCCAAAAAAACCTAAATGACCAAAAAGCTCTCCACGCTTGAGTTTGAAAGCTTTGCTGTGGACGACGACCATCACCCAGAGTTCATGTTACGGTCAACTTGGACCATTGTTGGCGGTGAGTTATTAACCGGTGGTTTCATGAGTCAGCCCCCGGTTGTTTCGGGGGAGGATTCTAGTTGTTGATCATCTTGTGGTTCGAGCGCATTTGGTACAGTAGCAGATTCAGCCACTACTGCGTCATTCCAGGTCCGCGACATTCGCCGTCGTGTGGGTGGCTATCGACGCCGAAGCCGCCTTTGATCTGAGGTAAGTGTAACTTTTGATTTGTTTTATTCTTTATATCACATTCGTCTCTTGTATGATTGACGATGAATCTGCATGTTGCCGACTTAAATGCCCAGTTAAATCCCAAGAAGAATTGCTCAGTGTGGAGAGCATTTGCACTAACTTCGTGACCTGCATACTTTTTTTGTGGTGTGGATTGTAATTAGTTTATTGTAGCAAATAAGTTCACCTTTATTCTTAGCCATTATGGTTAATTTAAATTAATTAGTTTAATTCAATGGAGGAATTTATCATCTTCCTTGTTAGCCATGATGGTGCATAGTGCTTTTATGGTGTTGCCAGTTATTAATTTAATTCACCGCACCATGTTATCATGTTCTTTCATAGCAAATATCCTGCATGTTGTTTTTGTCTTGTTGATTGTGTTTAATTTAATTGTAGTATTTAATTTAATTCCGCTATCGATCTATCTTGTTAGCCGTTCTGCTAATCAGATATCTTGTCCTTGGTCTTTGGTATTAATAGTTAGCCTTTTTGAGAATGAGAATTTCTTTACATAGTGCTGCCAATTTGAGATGGAAAGCCATGGAGAAGGAAGTTCTGATTTCTCCGTCCAATGGACTGATGGATGGAGCACGGACTCAACAGATGATGATGAAGGAAGTGCTACACGGTCACCAGAGACAGAGGAAGTTCAATCGGCAGCGGGGGATAGAGAAGATGGTTCAGTGGCTGGTGATGAGGGTTCCATGCCAGTACCAACTGGAATACACGTTGCGGCTGACACAGAATATGGTGACGAAGAATTGGGATCAGCGGTTTTAACTGCCGCCGCATTGGAATCAGCTGAGTATAATAGTGTGGAAGAGGCGTACAAAGCATATGTGGCTTTTGCGAAGGCAACTGGATTCGCTGTACGAAAGGGTGATTCTGTGAAAAATGAGGAAGGGAATATCGTGCGGAAGTTCTTTTTATTGCAATCGACAAGGTTTGCGTGAGAAGAAGCACTATGAGAGGGTCGATAGGAAGAGGGCTCATAAAGCAGAGACAAGAACCAATTGTTATGCCAAGTATGTTGTATACTTGGACATGAGTTCTAGAAAGTGGAGGATGAAAACGTTTATTGTAGATCATAATCACGATTTGGCCCCACCGGATTTCACCAACGTAATGGCGCCGCATCGGAAGTTGACTGATGGAGACAAAGCTCACATACATAGCATGCATGAGGCTGGATTCCAGACAACTCAAATCATGGGGTTCTTTGCTCACTTGTGTGGTGGATATCGGAATGTCAACTTTATCAGGAAGGATTTGTATAACTATATGGATGATGTTCGGCAATCCCGCATTGTTGAAGGGGACGCTGCGGCAGCAATTAATTATCTAAAGGGTAAGACTGAGATGGATCCGTTAGCAGTTGTAAAATATTCTTACTGCGCTGAGAAGCATCTAGGTAATCTTTTTTGGTCAGACGGCCACATGCAATATGATTATGAGTGCTTCGGAGATGTGTTGGCATTTGACTCCACTTACAAGAAGAATCTATACAATAGGCCTCTGGTTATTTTTTCTGGTACTAACCACCATAGGCAGACTATTATGTTTGGATTTGGTTTGCTAGAGGATGAAAAGATTCCATCATATAAATGGTTGTTGGGCTGTTTTTTGGAGGTTATGCAGAGTAAGGAGCCAAAAGTTGTTGTCACGGATGGTGACAAGTCTATGAAGGAGGCGATTCGGAGTGAGTTCCCTAACGCGACCCATCGACTCTGTAGCTGGCACCTTGCTCGGAATGCACTTCAAAAAATAAAAGATAGTGATTTCTGTGCTGCGTTCAAGACAGCTGTGTATGGCCATTTTGATGTTAAGGAATTTGAAGATTACTGGGCAGAAGTGGTCCGTAGCTTTGGGTTGGAGGATAATGATTGGATTGCAAGCACATACGAGAAAAAGGAGCAGTGGGCGCATGCTTACTTGTGTGACAAATTTTGTGCAGGCTTGCGAACAACATCCAGATGTGAGGGCATCAACTCATCATTAAAGAAATTTATAAAATCTGGAAATTGCCTGCTTGAGCTGGTAGAGAACCTCGATCGTGTTGTGAAAGATTACCGCAACAACGAGTTCATTGCGGATTACAAGTCATTGTATACTGATCCTGTGCTGACAACCGGATTGGAGTCTCTTGAGCGGTCGGCTAGTAAGTTGTACACAAGGGAAATATTCTTCGAGGTAAAGAAACAAATCGAGAGTGTTGGTGGGATGATTGTACTACACAAGGATAGGTTTGGTAGCACTGAGAAGTTTATGCTAAGGAAGTTTAGAAAGCCACATCGTGTTCATGCGGTGCTGTATGATAGGGGTTCTGACAAGTTCGAGTGTTCATGCAAGTTGTGGAATACTGTAGGTATTCCTTGTGGTCACATATTCTGTGTTCTGAAAGAGCTGGACGTAGAAGAGTTGCCTGATCGATTGGTTCTCAAGAGGTGGTGTAAAGATGCCAAATCCGATAGAATTAGCACAATAGAGGTCCAGTCAGATCCGGACCGGGCAATCCACGTTAGGTACGGTGCGTTGTGGGCTGCTTGTTCGAAGATGTGCTTCCTGGGAGCTCAGGGTTCAGAAACCTACAAAAAAGTGGTCAATGTAGTCGCGAAGACGTCTAACGAGTTAGAGTCCATGTGCTACATAGGCAACAAGGGTGGACAGGCACATCCTGCTGGAAATGACATTGACATTGGAAATCCTCATATCATAAGGTCAAAGGGTGCTCCTCGAGGCAGCACTCATGTGAAGAATGGGAGACGTTGCAGAAGGTGCTTTGGGTTCGGTCATGACCGCCGCAACTGTTTGGCAGATGAAGATAATGCGGACGAGGTTTGATTCTTCTTCATAAATGACATCAATGTTGTGCTCCATAATTATGAAGTTTAGATTTTATAATCAAATTATAAGTTAAAATTGACTACAGTGTGCATTTACTTTTAGTTTGTTCATGCTGCTTCTTAAATTGCCATATGTTTTCCTATTAAAGAACATGTTGATTTTGTTGCAGGAATCAGTTTCCAGGTCGAGGAGAAGCCACAGCCGTGGCAGGAAAAGGGGCCGGGATACATAGTATTTGCAACAATGCCAATCAATGTGGGGTTGTTGGAAATGAAGTATGTTCCATTTTGTTGTGGTCCTTTCGGTTGAAGATGTCATCACATGGATGTTGAGTTTTAATTAATTTATTTGTAAATTTTACCTGTAGAGTTTTGATGCATTTTTTAATCAGTTGGGAGATTCATGTTTGACATTAATGTTATTGAAGACCTACTAGGATACCTTTAGTTCAAATAGAATTTCTCATGGTTATGCAAAGATTGTGATGCTTCATGAATTGCTTGGTTGTTATCAGGGTTTAAATAGAATATCTCATGGTTAGGCAAAGATTGTGATGCTTCATGAATTGCTTGTTCGTTCCCAGGGTAAAGGTTGACATTTGATTTGTTTGAGTTCCAGGATTACCTACTCTGCAATTTTAAATTACGATGGTCTTATTGTTTTATTGTTCATGTATAGGTTAAAGTGATAATGTTCACTGCTCACTTGGAAAGGCATTTGGTGTTGTTTGATAGGGATTTTGCTGAATTTTTTGCTTAACCTACAAAACAAATTTCTATTTTATGAGTGCCACCTTTGCTAGTTTTACTAATTTGACTGTGAAGGGCTTGTGTTTGCAGTTCCAGTAATACTACAATTATCTACTTTTATCTGCAACTATCATTTATTTTTAACTGCCACAGGTGTTTTTCAGAAAGGCAAATTAGCTTCCGGAGGGGGGCATTGTTGTAGTGATTAATTGCATATTTAGTTGTCTCAATTGGACTGAGAAATGGTGTTGAAAAAAATAAAGAATATCTGCAGAAATTAGTCATTAACCTCAGTGTGTTCCTCTATAGACCAATGAATCTGTCAAGTATTGCTGGGTAACTAATCGAAAATTTAGGACTGTAATGTTTGATATTGTAGTTGCATCAGTAGGCACTGACCTAAAATAAGTGGTATTTAAAAGGCTAAAATGTATAATGTATAGGCACAGGCAGCTACAACACATGAACCTTATTTAAAACTAAATAGAGTCAGCTGAATAGATAAACAAAATACACACTAGGCCTTTTATAAGATCCAAGATTCTAATAAATCTTTTTAGCATAAGTTTTGGCTCCTGAATTTATACATACCCAAAAATAAATCTTTCCTATAAATCAACATGTATAAATTATGAAATCACAAAGATGAGCTGGTTATGGCCACTTCATGTGAAAATGATGCTATAAATCAACATGTATAAATTATGAAATCACAAAGAGGAGCTGGTTATGGCCACTTCATGTGAAAATGATGAAAATTTAGGACTGTAATGTTTGATATTGTAGTGGCCAATTTCATTTTGGTTTCCCCGTAAAAGAACATAAAAGAAAAGAAAAGGGTGCTAATAATAAGAAATGAATGATGATAGATAGATAGATACTAACATGAGCATATGCAGCATCTAAGTATGTAACATTGATCTCCACAGAAACCCAATCCTGCCAGACATGGAGAGTCAACACAAAAGAGACCTTACATATTTAAGTCACCGGTTCCACACTTAAATAAGTTTAAATATTCAACTTTCCGGTAATGCCCAGTATAGGATAAAATAATTTGCCTAAACTACTTCAGTGGCAAAAGAAAGCTGTATCTATGAGTGCCTTGTTTACTCCAAAATTTGCGCTAAAGTACCAAGTTCAAATGAAAAGGTTACTGCAAAGTACAGATGCTTTCAATATTAAATATTGATAACGTTTTGGAATACAAGTTTTGCACGAGCAGTAGTAGTTATGTGTTATGCAGTTTCTAGAATTGGACATAATAGATTACAGGCAACACTAAAAGAAATTTAAATTTCATGTCATCCTTGAGCACAACCATGCAATAATCAATGCGTTTAATTACAAGTCAGGAACTGGAACAAAAAATTATCCAATACATCAATACTTGTGCTAGAAATATTTACACTGACCCCTGCTATTTGTGTGGGTGTTTACCAAAAAAATAATTCTATTCCTAGCTACCTGTTGAAGTCCATGGGTGCCGAATTAGAGGGCAAAAAATACCTTTCACATTAGCTATTTCTGATAGGGTTAGTGCCGAATTACAAGGCAAAAATACCTTTCACGTTAGCTATTTCTGATAGGGTTGTCGCACAGCGAAGGGCATGATCAAAATAAAGGGAATATCGGCATGTTCATGATCAAAATAAACGGAACATCGGCATATTTAGACCTTAGAGCTGGGTTTGAGGAATTGGAACAAAGTTCCTCCAATACTCCAATGCAGCATTAACGATCTTCTCCCGATTGTCATTGTGATATCTGAGCAACATGTCAACAGCTAGGCGCATGCGGCTGTAGTCGGTTACTTTCTGTAGATGTTGGTGTCAAACAGTTGGTGTATTTAAAATGAATATACAACAGATTTGTTGTGACATTGGTTTACCTCAACGTCGTAATTACCCCATAGATGATACATTATCATCCATTGAGCAACAAACATCCCACAATCGTTGCTAGCATGTGCGGAGTAGTGCAAAGAAACAGAACCACAAATTAGTTCGCCGATAAAAGAGGACAACCTAAATGAGCCCATTTGGCTAGAATAGACATGCTAATATAGACAGTAATAAAATACTTATGAATAAAGTTAAACAAGAGGAATGGATATAATTTCCAAAAAAAGTTTACAAGTTGTAGAACAACAGTTAGGCATACTCTATACTTGCATGAAAGTAGTGTAGTCTGAATGAGTTTACCTAAGCATGTGTTTTTTAAACTAATACAAGTCAACTTTCTTTAATTATATTTTAGCCTAAATTTTTAACCTGTAAAATCCTTTAGCTGAATCTGAAACCTTTAACTCAACTATTAAACTTCTAGAAGCTGCTTGTAAAATACATGAGCCACAACATTTATTCCCAATAAAACATCGGTTGCCTTTCAGTCAGGAAAAATTAACTTCTCACATTTGTGGAAACGTAAACCTTTCAAAAGGAACATAACTTATTCGAATTGCAAGAGAATAATGCAATTATTAGAATGGTCTGTGTGATGGAAAACCAATGTGGTCGACAGAAAAAACGTGAATGCATAAAAAATAGGAACATATGAACTCTTCATTATTTAATACTTTCTGCCATTCATGAAGCAAACTAGAAACGCAACTCATTACCACTGTCGACTACTCATTTTATTTTCTACAATAGTACAATTCAAAAAACATAGAACTAAAAGTACCTGTAAGGATCTTGCTGTACTACTACTGGCTCGATAATTTCATAGTCGCTGACAAGTTCTCGACCCTTCTCAGGTGCATCGTACCACCTGTCATGGTCGAGTAGCTCCTCTAGGAATGTGGTCTGTTCAAAGAATTAGGTTTTTTTTAAAATTTACATCAAGTAGCAGCAATAAAATGGGAGTCAAAGGAAAGTCTGTGTGTTTTGCTAACCACTTTCTTGATCTCTCTACGACGCTTTGCTCTTGTATCTGCCGACTTGAGTGAATCAAGATAAACTACTTGCCGGCGAACTACGTCGACAACCACAAGAAACCAGTGATTCTCACACCAGATGGGACAGTATATCTGTGGATGTCATACATGATTAACATACCTGGTCAGCCATTTTAGCGTCAGAGTGGACAAGGCCAAGTATTAGTACAAAATTGCTGTTGGCTTACCTTGCAGACACGGTTGACCTTGCCCATGAATGCTGTCTCGATGGCTGTTAAAGTTGCCTGCGGAATCGGGCCTCTGCTTGTTGCAATTTGCTGTGAACGAAAAATGGCACACCCATGAAGTGTTCATGTTACAGAATATGAACTTTGGGGACGACCGATAAGTCAACCATGAGAAAGTTGTAAAACAATACACAATAATTAACGATATACTCACCGTAAAGGTTGTTGGCAGAAACCAGTGTAACTCAGTTGTCTCCATTCTAAGCATTGACGCCACGAGAATCAGAACCTGCACCATAGTTAATGGAAAAAGACAAACGAGATTGTGTTGCATGCGGAAATTAATTTAATATTTGAGGCTAACAGGTTAATTACGTCATCTACGACTTGTTTTCCTGGTTCTAGCGACCTCAGCGTCCTCCTGGTGATTGCGCAGTGTGCGTTTGGAACAAGCAACTCCCTACAACAATAAAAGCAGGTTTAGTAATATTTCTTAAAACATCACCACTTGATTAACAAGCTGCAAGGTTGTATGGTGGAAGGAAACTTACTCTTGATCCATTACTGGGCTGAATATATATGCTGCAGTGGCTAAGTCAACTCCAAGAATCTTCATGTCATTGGTGGGGACGAACGTCATC
>NC_029778.3:17074943-17109463 GCF_000817695.3 Arachis duranensis | reverse complement strand
ATTCCCTTAGATAAAAAATGGTTCAAAGATTACTTGTGTGAGATCAGAGGTATGTGACCACTCCTCTACGAGACTTGGTTTTAAAGAAACATTTAGTAGAGATGCATTTTACCTCAGGAACCAAGGGCCCAATCTCATTTTCCCATGGGCTAGGATCAATACATCGTTGCTGGAGGAAGTTTGGGCAGTCTGAGGTTAACATAATCCGATCTGTGCTAGTAGTGACATATGACCTGTCTTTGTTCAAACCCTCATTCCTATCGGTCGACGAATCGAACAGAATCCTTTTTCCCTTACGCAAAATGCCTCTAGACCCCTTCTTCCCAGATGATTTGGATCGGATGTGACGGCGAATAAAGTGGAAGGAGCCGTTGTCCGAGCTTGTCAGTGGTGTAGCTGTGGGTACATAATCAGGATCTTCTTTACTAGTGGTTCTTGTACTAGTCTTTCGCATCTTGTACGCATGGGTTGTCCTCTTTGCATCGTTTGTCGTTATGCTAGCCTTTGGAAAAGCTTTCATGTTTGACTGTATTGCGTGTGGAGAGTTACTGCCAATGACCGAAGAATCCACCCTGGGATCCAGAGCTTGTTTGAGCATTCCCATCACAGACTCATTGAATTGACCCTGGTTTGCCACGATAGACTTCAATTCCATTATCTGGTTCTGGATTAATTTGACTTCGACCGCCAGGGCGGACCTGTCCTGTGCGCTGCCTGCCATTGCGTCACCGTCATCCTTACTGTACATAGATAACATAATAACACAGCTCAGCCGATAAACAAACTAGATTCATTTTGAAACCAAAATAAACAATTACAAGCAAGGTCAGGTCTAACGAGGTTGAGTACTGTCCTTGTCCCCCAAGATTTTGAAGACGTATATATATCAAGTATGTGAATGATAAAGAAATAAATATTTAGCGATCGTATACGTAATTATTTTTAATTGTGTGATAGGTTTAAGCTTTAGTTATCTACTTCAATATTTCACTTAATCAAATTTATATCATACACTCAGGCCTTTATACTCTTTCAAATTAATTTCAATATGCTGAATTGTACAGATATAATAACGTACATCATCTCGTTTTAACATTGTACTTTCTATTTTAGATACTCGTTTCTTGTAAATAATACAGAGTACTTTTCTATTTGTAATATTTTTTATATGTAATTCTCATATGGAAAACAAAATTACAATCGAAATTTCTATATTTTCTCTTCAGAAATCCTTAAAAGTTAAAAAAATGGCAACTAAGGAAATAAATATCATTCATAAATTACTCCTATATAATAAATAATACAGATAAATAATAAAAATTTTACATAAATAAATTGGCTCCTGCATCAAAATTTTTAGATTCGTCCCTGATTATAAGACAGTTCGATTACAAGAAACGATTATAAGAAACGATTATATGAAAACGATGAAACGAAGTTGTGATTAGGATGCGACCAACCTGGTATTCGGAACCACTGTTGTGGAGCCCCTTTTTCTACGAAGCACGCGATTAGGTTGCGGTTGTTTGTAACGATCCGCAGTAGACTTCGGGACCTCCTCATCGGAAGAAACGTCCACCGTGGTTGGGCTCCTAATTGACGCCATGAGATTCGCAGCGTGGACCTGGTATGAGAAGCCATAGTTAATTCTCCACTCGTTGAATGGTGCGTGCAGGTTTTCAGCAATTAGGAGATATGATAAATTGTTTTTAACGAGTGTGTGAGGGTTTCCATGTTAGAAGCAATTGACCTCTAAAACAAAGAGATAACCATTGTGGTTAACAGTTCTGGGCCCAAAATAAAGAGCAGTTCTTTTTGGCTGCCAAGGGCCCTAATCATTCTCCTTATTTGGGGCTGCTCATATGGGCTTTTCCCAAAAGCCAAGTTGGGCCACGAAATAATCATTAAGATTTCAGGCTTTTCATCTGTCAAATATAAAAGCGATGAAGTTAAAAACAAATAAAGATTATACTGAGATGATTATTGGGCCAAGCATGTGCTCCATTGATTCAAGTAAGTCTCACGTGAATAACATAGCGTCTGCCGGGACTCACACATGTCAGTTCTGGTGCAATCAATAGAACACCGATACATGATTAAGAAGTCAACATTTTAGTATTTTACACTTGTGTTTACTTACTAACATGACAATGGCTAGTTTGTTAATGTTTTCTAGAAGAAAAAAAAAGACAAAATTGTCCCAGCTGACTTTGGTAACTAAAACGATATTAATTATCAACAATATTAGCTTACCATGTGAACAATTAAGAATTTTGTTTCGCAAAAAATTTTGAATGCAAAACTTGAACATATTCATAGCCGAGAATGATTACAAAACTTGTAGAACCATTTTCTGGAAATAAAAAAATACAAAAAATCATAAAGTATCCTTAATCACAAGCGGCTGGTAACGACATTTTGATTATTAGGATAGAGGCAATAAGAATCTTCAGCAACAAGACAAATGGACTAGTCATATAACATTTAATAGGATGTTGGGTGTTTAGTATAAAACCTAAAAAAAGGTCAATCTTGTGGTACTTTTTTTCCTATCACTGCTACAGACTGGTCTGGATTTCCACTTGTGTAGTCAGCAGTTTTGACGGCGACACACATTTAAACTATTACCTGTATGGATTAATGTTGCACTATGTATTATTTTGAAATCCCGTCAATGGTGCCTCCCCGTCTGCCTGGATGCATTCCACTGCAACACACGTGTAGTCCCAAAGCAAGAAGATTCTCTAAAATAAAGAAGAGTTCCTCAATAACGTATCAACATCGAAGAAAAGACTATCGCAGATAGTGCCATGGAAAGATGCAAGAGAACTGATCGAAGGGTGTGGGTAGTATCGGTTTAACCATGTGAAGAAGACAGAATAAAAAATAAAGGAGATGTCTTTAGTGGCCTAGAAATCCCCGTAGAGTAGGTGAAGAGCACACGTTTTTAGTCATTTACCGGGAGTAAATCCTTTGGCGCCAAGAAAATCCACCCACATGGTTCACTCATAGTGTAGTCACATCATTTGATGTATCCAGCTTTTTCAAACCAGTAGGAGTTGCTTGCCAAACTACATTGTATAGGGTACCTTTGGATTAACCTTTATAAAAGGAAGTTTGTTATAATTTATTTCTTGTCATATGTCTAACAAGATCAATATTCTTCAATTAAAATATTTGTTAATTTTAAATAATAACGATAATTAACTGAACATCAACAAAGTTACTACACACCATCTCGACCAACAGGTGGAAGCAGAACTTAAAAATAAGCTAATTCATGTAAATTTTTTTGAGAGTTTATCTATTTATGTTATAAAATTGACTTAAATTTTTAATTCATTTCTTATGATTAAGACTTTCAAGTCGATTAAGAATAGAATAGTCATCTTTTAAAATGATATTTTTTTGTAATTGTTACGGCCCAGCCCAAACGGCTCGCGGGTCAACTCGACTCAATGACAACCCGACCCGGACGACCGGATGCGAACGGATCACAGCGCGACCCGGACAAGCGTCCCTGGCAGCTCCTCGCTACAGCTGTGAGGAAGCTTCGAGGAAGGTGGGCCTGTCCTCGTAGGGCCCACCTCTGACACGATATAAATAGGGAAGGACCTGCCCTTCCCTCGAGGTACGTCACCTTTTCACCTAATATCCCTCCACCTGCGCACAGACTGACTAGATCGTCGGAGTGTCTTTGCAGGTGGCACCCCCCCTTTTTCTCTCACAACAAGTGCTCGGCTTCACGGCAAACCGGAGCTCTACACAATCGCGATTGAGGAATCCTCGCTCTCATTAACCATCACCCGACCAGTCCGGAAACCGACAACCGAACATTGGCGCCGTCTGTGGGAACTTTTCCTTAATGGACGTTGTGCAGGGCCCTGGCGATCAGGGCCGGGGAGCCGGAGCGGAGGGGGCAGCCTCTGTCGCCTCGTTGAGAGGTCGGCGAAGGTTCCCCCGACAACTCACTGAACAGCACACGAGGGCACGACCCTTCGGGGGAACGGGCGGCGACAGCGCCATAATAATGCAGGAGTTACGGCATAGGGTCCAAAATTTGGAGCGACAGTTAGCCGACCAAGAACGCGATGGGCGAAGCACCGACCCCAGCTACACCCCGTCCCTCGAGGGCCAAGAGAGAGACTCCCACCGGAGCCGCCAGCGACACACTTCCGCATCCCGAACGGAAGCGGAGAGCACCCGGGAAGAGTCCCCAATCCCGAGAGGACGAAACGACACCATCATCTACTCCCGTGGCAGAGAGACGCGCCGCACGGCACGTGATCGCGAGAACAGCGAAGGAAGGTCCGGGAGGACTCGACAACCTGTGATAATGGGCGCCACCCCATTCCACCGTTCCATCCTCGAAGTCCGGTTGCCGAAACACTTCGACAAACCAACGGACATGAGGTACGACGGAACTCAAGACCCCCTAGAACATCTCACAGCTTTCGAGGCAAGGATGAACCTAGAGGGGGTGGGGGACGAGGTAAGGTGCCGAGCTTTTCCGGTGACCCTGGTGGGACCCGCGATCAAGTGGTTTAACGGCCTCCCGCAGGGATCCATCTACAGCTTCTCGGACATCAGTCGTGCGTTCCTGGCCCAGTTTACGACGCGAATAGCAAAGGCAAAGCACCCAATCAACCTTTTGGGGATAACACAAAGACAAGGAGAGCCGACCCGAAAGTACCTGGATCGGTTCAACGACGAATGCCTGAAAATCGACGGCTTAACCGACTCGGTGGCCAGCCTTTGCCTGACGAATGGCCTCCTCAACGAAAACTTTTGAAAGCACCTTACCACGAAACCAGTTTGGACGATGCACGAGATCCAGACGGTGGCCAAGGAGTATATAAATGACAAGGAAGTCAGCCGAGTCGTGGCTGCCAATAAACGGCAGTCCGGTTACAGCCAAGCTCGGCAACCGGGTAACGGAGAAAGAGCAAAGGAGCAAGCCAGGGAGGAGGCACCAAACAAGGCACCCAGGCCGTTCCCTCGGGTCGGGAAATTTACTAACTACACCCTACTCACTTTCCCCATCGTGGAAGTCTATCAGCAAATAGCTGAGAAGGGAATTCTGCCGAAGCCCCGACCGCTCAAGGACCGTACGGGAGGAAACAAGAACCTCTATTGTGATTACCACAAGGGTTATGGCCATCAAACACGGGACTGTTACGACCTGAAAGATGCACTCGAACAAGCGATAAGAGAAGGTAAACTAGCAACATTCTCTCACCTCATCAGAGAACCGAGAAGGCGCTACCGCGACCAAGACGAGGAAGGCAAGACCCACTCGGCCAAACGGCGACAAGAGCCTGAAGAAAGGGACCACGGCCTCACCGTGATAAACGTGGTGACAGCAAAAAATGCCGCGCCAAAATCCTGGTCGGCACACAAGAAAGATGCTAAGGTCTTGACGGTCTCCTCCCCGCCGGTGCGAAGCTCTAAGAAGCCTCCCTCCATTTCTTTCGGCCCGGAAGATCAATGGTTCAACGACGCGCCGGAAAACCACCCCATGGTCATTACGACCAGAGTGGGAACCGGCCTCGTCAAACGGATCCTTGTCGACACAGGAGCCGATTCAAATATCATGTTCCGCAACGTGTTCGACGCACTAGGGCTAAAGGATGCCGACCTGACAACTCACCAGCATGGGGTTATTGGGTTGGGCGACCACTTCATCAAACTGGACGGAGTAATATCCCTACCGATCTCGGTAGGGCAAGCCCAAGGTCGAAGATCGGCGATGGCCGAGTTCGTAATCCTCCGAGATTCCACCGCCTACAACATCATCTTGGGAAGGAAGACGATAAACGATGTTGAAGCGATAATCAACACTAAGCTGCTAGTCATGAAGTTCGTTACCGACGACGGGTCCATAGGGTCCTTAAGAGGGGATCTCGAGACAGCAGTCGCATGCGATAATGCTAGCTTATCCCTGAGAAGGAAATCCAGAGAGGCATCCGGTGTGTTCCTAGCCGACCTGGACTCCAGAGTAGACGACAAACCAAGACCAGAACCAGAAGGGGATCTAGAAAAATTCGTGATCGGTGACACGGAAGAGAAGTTCACGTTCATTAATAAGAACCTGCCACGTGAGTTAAAAGAGACCCTGATCGAAATGATAAGGGCCAACAGGGATTTGTTCGCTTGGACACCAGCCGACATGCCAGGCATAGATCCAGAAATCATGTCACACCATCTGGCTGTCAGGTCGGAAGCACGCCCGGTAGCGCAACGAAGGAGAAAGATGTCGGCAGAAAGGGCAGAGGAGGTGGCCAGGCAAACGACCAGCCTCCTGGAAGCAGGTTTCATACGAGAAGTAGACTACTCGACGTGGCTCTCGAATGTAGTCCTAGTGAAAAAACACAATGGCAAGTGGAGAATGTGCGTAGACTACTCTGACCTTAACAAGGCATGCCCTAAGGATTGTTTCCCCCTTCCTAACATAGACGCACTCGTCGACGCGGCGGCGGGCTACCGCTATCTAAGCTTCATGGATGCCTACTCCGGTTATAACCAGATACCGATGCACCGTCCAGACGAAGACAAAACGGCGTTCATAACGCCAGGAGGAACCTTCTGTTACAGGGTGATGCCATTCGGCCTGAAAAATGCAGGGGCGACATACCAAAGACTTATGAGCAAGATTTTCCACGATCTGATAGGCAAGACAGTGGAGGTCTATGTCGACGATATCCTCGCAAAGACAACGCAACCTGACGACCTCATAAAGGATCTGGGAAAGGTTTTCATGTCTCTCCGACAACACGGCATGAGGCTAAATCCCCTCAAGTGCGCCTTCGCCATGGAAGCCGGCAAGTTTTTGGGATTCATGATAACTCAGAGAGGGGTAGAAGCTAACCCGGAGAAATGCCAGGCAATACTCCAGATGAAGAGCCCGGGTTGCATCAAGGACGTCCAAAGGTTGGCAGGGCGGTTGACCTTATTATCCCGGTTTCTCGGAGCCTCGGCAACAAAGGCCCTGCCATTCTTTAACCTCATGAAGAAAGGGATGGCGTTCGAGTGGACACCCGCATGTGAGGAGGCCTTTCGGCACTTCAAGGAAATCCTGGCGGCACCACCCGTCCTCGGGAAGCCAAAGGACGGGGAACCACTATACCTATACCTCGCTATAACGGGGGAAGCCCTGGCTGCAGTTCTGGTGCGGGAGGACGGAAAAGCTCAACAGCCAGTCTATTTCATAAGCAGGGCCTTGCAAGGAGCAGAATTAAGGTACAGCAAGTTGGAAAAGCTAGCCCTAGCACTTTTGACTTCCTCACGAAGGTTGAAGCGGTACTTCCAAAGTCACCAAGTTGTCGTCAGAACGGACCAAGGGATCCGGCAAGTACTTCAAAAACCCGATCTGGCGGGAAGAATGATGACTTGGTCCATCGAACTCTCCCAGTATGATATACGATACGAACCCCGGCAAGCCATCAAGGCGCATGCGATGGCAGATTTTCTAGTAGAAGTAACAGGGGATCCAAGCGAAGAAGTGAGTACACGGTGGAAGCTCCATGTGGACGGAGCCTCCAACCAGACTTTTGGAGGTGCCGGGATCATCCTGGAAAGCCCGATTGGGGTTGTATACGAACAGTCGGTCAGATTCGAATTTCCCATCTCGAACAACCAGGCAGAATATGAAGCCCTTATAGGAGGCTTAACCCTAGCAGCGGAAGTCGGAGCAAGAAGACTGGAAATATGCAGCGATTCCCAAGTCGTCACCTCCCAAGTAAACGGGAGCTACCAAGCCAAAGATCCATTGCTACAAAAGTACTTGGAAAAAGTTAAAAGCTTGAGCCAAAAGTTTGAAGAGGTCACGATCCATCACGTACCTAGAGAAAGGAACACACGGGCAGACCTCCTATCAAAGTTGGCCAGCACGAAGCCGGGAGAAGGCAACCGATCTCTCATTCAAGGTATGACGAGAGAACCAGCGGTCACACTGCACATGACAAGCCTAGGCTCTTCATGGCTAGACCCCATCACCAACTTCCTAGAACACGGCAAACTCCCTAACGACGAAAAGGACGCAGCGAAATTGAGAAGGGAAGCAGCCAAATACGCCGTCATCCAAGGACAGTTGTTCAGGAAAGGGCTCAACCAGCCCCTACTGAAGTGCCTACACCCTGACCAGACGAACTACGTCCTCAGGGAAGTCCATGAAGGCTGCTGTGGGCACCACATCGGAGGCAAGGCCTTAGCGAGGAAATTAATCCGAGCTGGATACTATTGGCCGTCAATGATGGCGGACTCCAAGGAGTTTGTCAAAAAATGTGTAAAGTGCCAACAGAATGCCAACTTCGCCAGGGCGCCGGCCTCCGAGTTAAGCTTGCTAACGACCTCCCAGCCATTTTCTCAATGGGGAGTCGACCTCTTAGGGCCCTTCCCAGTCGGCCCTGGACAAGTCAAGTACCTCATAGTCGCAATTGACTACTACACCAAATGGATAGAGGCCGAACCACTAGCTAGCATATCCTCGTCCAATTGCAGGAAATTCATGTGGAGGCAAGTGATAACACGATTTGGGATACCAGAAGTCGTCATCTCAGACAACGGCACGCAATTTACTGACAAAAAGTTCACGGAATTCCTCAACGGCCTGGGTATAAGACAAAGGTTCTCTTCGGTAGAACACCCCCAGACGAACGGAAAGGTGGAGTCCGCCAACAAGATTATCTTTTCAGGGCTGAAGAAGAGGTTGGATAATAAAAAGGGTGCTTGGGCCGACGAACTAGCATCGGTTCTCTGGTCCTACCGAACAACTGAGCAATCCTCCACTAAGGAAACTCCCTTCCGGCTAACGTATGGGGTGGACGCAGTAATACCCGTAGAGATCGGTGAACCGAGCCCGCGGTTACTTTTGAAAGGAGTAGAGGAAACCGTGGAAAAGGACCTGATAGATGAAGCCAGGGAAATGGCCCATTTGACAGAAACAGCGCTAAAACAAAGAATGGCTCTGCGCTACAACACCAAAGTGCTCAAGAGGGAATTCGAGCCGAACGATCTCGTCCTGAGGCGGAACGATATCGGCCCACCGACCCCTGGAGCAGGCAAGCTAGCGGCAAACTGGGAAGGCCCCTACAGAGTCAAAAAAGTGATGGGAAAAGGTGCCTTCAAGTTAGAAAGGCTTGATGGCAAGGAAGTCCCGAGGACATGGAACGCGGACAACCTTAGAAGATTCTACTCCTAGCGGACGGACCGACATGCCGACTAATCTAGCTAAGTAGTTAATTTGCGAATTTGAACTTTTCATAGTGACCTACGAGTCCTTTATATGGTTACCGAATAAGATATACTTGTGCAAATTTTCTCTCCTGTCTTGTCTCCCTATTTTCCAGATAAACCATCTCATCATGACCAACGACGACGCGCAACCCCGGGACTGATCACCCCGGGAGCCCGTCAACTACCGTTGTAATAAGTGACTACGCGAAAGGCCACGAGCCGTTGATATAAACGACGACTATAAACCAAAAACGGTTAATAGAAACGATAACGCAATCAGACGAATAAACGACGACTATAAACCAAAAACGGTTAATAGAAACGATAACGCAATCAAACGAATGAGAAAAAGTTTACTACGCCAATACGGGCAAACGACTAAGAAGTCAAATTGTTCATAAGCCAAAGTAAAACGGCTAAACAAAAAGTTTTAAACAGAGGATTCATTTCTTGGGGACGTCGACAACTTTGCCGTCCTTGATGACTTTGAGAACACCAATCGCCGACGTGTCAAACTCGGGAGCAATGATTTTGACCTGAGCTTTAAGAGCCTCCTCGGTCGCCAAAATCGCACCCTTCCCCTGTTTCACGACGTCTTTATACTTAGCTTTCCACGTTGCCAATTCGGCCTCCACGGCCTGCTTTTCCTTCTCTATGTCGGCCACCCGTTTCTGCGCCGCGCCGACCTGGCTCTCCAAAGTCATTTCACGATCGACAAGACGAGAAACCGTGACATTCGATTCTTCTAACTTCTTCTCAGCAGTGGCAGCTTTCTTCTCGGCAGCAGTAGCTTTCTTCTCGGCGGCGTCAAGTTTCTCATTTGATTGGGTCAACTGCTCCCGGAGAGTCTCAACTTCACTCTTTAGCTCGTTGTTAGCCTTCCCAGTAGATTCCAACCTTCTACGGAGGGACTCCATCCCGGATAGCTCAAACTCGGCCTTCCGGGCTATCACGGCGCCACGTAAAAGGGTACGGTACATCCACCTCGCCTGCCCGGCAAGGGAAGACTCATAGAAATACTCCTCGGTACCAGGAATCAGCTGGGAATCTATAAAGTCCCCTGCATCAAAATTCCTCTCCATAACAGTAAGCACCCCCTCAGGACTGGACGACGTTTTCCTCTTCCTCTTAAGGCTAGGGATCTCTTCCACCCCGTCATCGGCATCCGGGTTAGACGTTGAGCCCCCGGTGCCAATCACCTCGCGGAAGGGGGAAACATGAATCGCTTTGTCGACCTCGACCTGGGCAGCTGGGGCCGAGGTCCCAGTACCGTCAACCACGGCTTCTTGCTCGGTAGTAACCTTGTCTTCCGGAGGAGTTGCAGACTTCTCGGCGGCAGATTTCTCATTGTCCCCTTCGTCGTCACTAGCGCACAGGAAAGTTTGGAATAAGTTAGGAAGACCCGTCACCGAGGCAGACATCTCCACTGCAGAAAAGCAAACGAGGTCGGTTAGTCACTACAAATTGTTAGCAAAAGCAAAAAGACAAGGGACAAGTAAAGGCTTCTCACAAATATAATTACGACCGGCCTCCCGATCACCCATGAGAAGGTGAGGATTTACATGATTCCTCCCAAAGACTGCCATCAACACATCGGCAATCTTCCTATCCACCGCAGACATGCCCCTATAGGTTACCTTAACAAAGGCGTTTGACCCCGCTCCGAAACTCCAATAGGTCGGAATAAGGCGTACCCCCTCTAACGACAGCCAAAAAGGATGACGACCTTTGACAGGGCGGACCTTGAAATATTTGTCCTTAAACCCATGATAGGAATCTTCAAATAAACCAAAATTCCTCCGACCTTGGGCAGACCGGAAGGACATGAACCCTTTTTTATGTTTCCCCTCCTTTGAAGGGTTAGTAAGGTTGAAGAAGAAAAGGAAGACATCTACAGACACCGGGAGCTCAAGATACTCACAAACCATCTCGAAGCAGCGGATTGAGGCCCAGCTGTTCGGATGCAACTGCGACGGCGCCACGGACACACAGCTTAAAAGCGCCATCTGAAAGGCGGAAAATGGGATACGAACCCCAACTTGAGTAAACATGGACTTGTAGAACCAAATCCAGTCGGCTACTCGGGGGTGATGGAGATTGATCTCGTACAACCGCTCGTGAGGAGCCGGGATGAAGACGTCATAATTAGATTCTTCATCAGTCCCTCCGCACAAGTACTCGGCTTGTCGGAACTCGGTGAGTTCCTCCTTACCCATTTGGTTGGGCGAATCCTTCACGTCGGAAACGACCCAAGCATAGGGATCGTACGCAGCGGGAGAAGGAGAAGCCCGGGAGACCGTGCGAGCCATACCTACATGGGGGGACCATCCAGTCAGTCTAAGAGATCGGTTGCTCAGACCGAGTACAAACGCTACCCCCACTACTCCCCAACTAAGGATGAAACACTATAAATGGACAGGGAAAAACCTACCCTGGAATGATATCCCCCCCTAACGCATATAACCACCATTGAAAGGCTACACAACAACAATAAAAACCAGACAGCAAGCATGCAAGAACGAAGCACGAAGCACAAAAGAAAAGAATTTGAAGAATTACCTGAATTGATGGAAAGAGGATGAAATTGCAAGTCTGGGAAGATACAAGGAGGATGTACGAAAGCACCGCAGCAACGCTCTGAAATCTTGTAACAAGGCAAAGGAAGGAGAGAGATGGAAAGTAGGAAGAAATGCAGAAGCATAAAACCAATTGTTTAAAAAACTGCCTCCCAAGAAGCGCGAAACACCTGGGGGCAGAATGGTCTTTGCAAATGGGGTTTTTCCACCCCATTATGAGCATTTAATGCTTCGCACAAGGAACGATACGGCGAAACGGTTGCTTATGCAAACCAAGGGACACGCGCGTTAAGGGCACATTCTCCCCACGTGCGGCCGAGTTGACGAGAACAAACGAAACATGAGACGACACGCCACTAATAGTCCCCACGACTACCACTGGCGCGTGGGGGCACTGTTACGGCCCAGCCCAAACGGCTCGCGGGTCAACTCGACCCGATGACAACCCGACCCGGACGACCGGATGCGAACGGATCACAGCGCGACCTGGACACGCGTCCCTGGCAGCTCCTCGCTACAGCTGTGAGGAAGCTTCGAGGAAGGTGGGCCTGTCCTCGTAGGGCCCACCTCTGACACGATATAAATAGGGAAGGACCTGCCCTTCCCTCGAGGTACGTCACCTTTTCACCTAACATTTCTCCGCCTGCACACTGACTGACTAGATCGTCGGAGTGTCTTTGCAGGTGGCACCCCCCTTTTTCCTCTCACAACAAGTGCTCGACTTGTAATTTTTATTTTTTTTGTCATTTTGCGGACAAATTTAAGAATAATTTTTTTTATAAATGTTATTTTAATATAAATATTGTTATAAAATATTTATTCTAAAATTTTGTATTTTAACTGGAACATATTTTTTTAATTTCCGCCACGAAATTACAATGTCAATAATCGCAGGATATTGATTTTTAGGTTAGAATGTAAATCAGTACTAGCTGGGAATATTTATGAGCTAACATTAGGTGACTATTATTCCGCTAGTCAAGTAAAATCCAGAATATTAGTTTAGTACCAATTGAATCGATTAATAGCTTTAAAAGTGTTGTGATTTGTTACCATTTTGTTCGAATTACATCGGTTAGTATTTATTGGAAGTGTAAATTAAGGATAAGTGTACTCGAAAGATTTTGTGGTTGAAAACAATGTACTCCAATTTTGTCTGGGACAAAAATGTCATCAAATAATATAAAAATGTGACAAAATTATCCGTAATTAAATATATCTTTCTTATAAAATACTTGAGACCGAATGTTTTTATTTTTTATTTTTACAAGTATAATTAGAAAAATGAGATATTATCCTTTTTAAAATTTTGTTATTTTTCGCTCAGTATGTATTTTCTGTGTTTTTTTTTAAAGTATTATTAGTTGTTACCAAAAAAATAAAAAATATATTTAGTGAACAATCACCAAATAAAAATATTAAAATATCTTTTTTTAAGCATAAGATATGTAAAATTTCTGAAATATTTTATGAGGGAACGTATTTATTGTTGGACATAATAGAGATATTTTAAAATTATTTAAGAGTATTTTTATCTATAACTAGATGTGATGAGTCTATTTTTGTTATCAACAGAATTTTTTATTTGTGTTTTTAATAGTTTACCTTTCATTTAAAATTTAATTTCTAAGAATGTGATATTTTGGCCATTCAAAAAGGATAAAATCTAAACTTAGTATGAATAACGTAACTCCTCTTTTATGTTACAAAATAATTAATACGATCAAAATTTATGTGTGATATGATTTAAATTAAAAAATAGTTCACAAAGAGAGATAAAAAACTCTTAAAATTTTTTGACAATATTATTGCTACTCTCAGAATCAAAAGAATATTAGATATCTTGGTTTAGTGATTTTACTAATAGTACGTGTTTGGATTCATTAAATCGGTCAATAAAAAAAATTTTATTGAGCAAAGGTATTTTTTTGTTTTTAATAGTGTTTAACACATTTCTAATAGGATTTTCTTCGCATAATAAATGAGAAGAAAACTATTTTTATTCTATTTTATCTAAGCATAATTCATAAATAAATATATCTTTTAACATGAGATTTCTAGAATTAAAATAACTTTCATTCTTGTAAAAGATCTCTTGAAAAAATAAATTCGAGAATAGTCATAAAGAATATCTTTTTTTTCAATGAAAAGGGATTTTTTTTTATGTTTAACAAATTTGTAATAGTAAAAGTAAAAGCAGTAGAAAAATAAAAAATCGTTTGTAAAAAGGCTATACTTTATATAATTTTTTTAAAGATCTATTTTTCTAAAAAAAATGTTTTCTGCATAATAAATGAATAACAAAAATATTTTTATATTATTTTATTCAAATATAATTAATAAATAAAAATATCTTTTTACATTATATATGCAAACATAAAATCACTTCTACTTTTATAAAATATCTATTTAGAAAATATCATGTGAGAAAAAATATTTTTCCGAAAATAGTCGGTGCTTAAAAATACTTAATTAACAACAAAATGTTTAACTACTTAGGATACGAGTTAATCATAACCTATAAACTACTTCAATACTATTTACAAAATGTGAATTACTAAAAATGTTACACGGTCTTTGGATATATATCATTATAATAAGGAAACTATTTGATTTGAAGACTTATTGACCTGCGTTTATAGTTCTCAATAACCATCATTACTAGAATGTGTATGCGTATATGTAACACAAAAGAATACCATCATCCACTATATTTCTTACCTATAAGACAGAAAAGTGAAAAACTCAATGTCCAGCTTTTTTATGTTATACATAAACATCACTCGTAGAGTAATGGAATTCTTGTGTTCAGTGGGCCACTAACATCACCTCAACACAAACACCTTTTCTTATCAGTTATACCACTAAAAAATATTTTGTACTCCCTATAAAACTAACATCACCTTATGCTTCCTACTTGAAGTAGCACCTATATATCCTAACTCCACAAAAATCATGGAGCCTGAACACAGTGGAGGATACTTCTGCGTGTTCAAGGGATGGGTACCAGGTATATACACCACTGTGGAAGAGGTTCAGGAGCAGATGGACGACTATGATGATAAATGCTGGAAGCACTACGAAACACTGAAGGAAGCGCAATATGGGTGGGAAAAGTACTTCGGCGTAGGAAATCATATAGAAGGCCGACGACAGATTCAGGAAGGAAGCGCACCAATGGGGATTCAACCTGCTATCCGCCAGGAGAAGGAGCATATGGCTATCCATATAATGAAATTGCACTACAAGCAGTACCGTGAGACCATGTTCGAGAATCTCAAAGGTAAGCCCAATCATAATAGTTATTTACAAAGCGGTTCTGTTACCACATGCTCACCTATTTTGAGTTGTAGGTGATGATTTTGTTCCAGACCCGCCAGCCTCCCCCCTCATTAGCCCAAGCTTGCAAGATTGGCTACTAAAAGTATGCAAACAGCTAAGTATCCCAGACCCCATATACCGAAGTGTTGTTGGGACCGCGGGAGATGCTCGCCGATGTTATCGCTATCTAGTTGCCTTGGTTCCACCTGAATCTGCAACTGCAAGCGTCCTCTGTAGCCGAATATCTTTCGATCCCGCAATTGCCCATGAGGATGCTGCCCGGGTCGGCCTCGACATGCTTTCTCGGTTGCTGGGAAGACCAATTCATGACTACAATTTTGAAGTGGTTGACAAGTGGAAGGATAGGTTCACAGAGCTTTCAGCTGATCTAGAAGCAATAGAAGCCAAACTTGACTACTTGAACTACGCAAAAAATCAACTGGAGGACATACTTGACAGTATCTGTAGAGCTCATCACCCAAGGGGAGGACGTGGAAGAACCAGCCGCCGCAGGGGTTAGTATTCATGCGGTAAACTCTCACATACAACTCACAACTTGCATGCACGTAGCTACGTCACGCTTTATCAAGCTAATATTACTTTATGTCGTCCACGTTGAATCTCTATCACAATCTTCAGCGATATATTTACGAAAATGTAATCGTGCCCAATATGTGGTCGTGGTCATGCTATTTCGAAAAAGGAAATGTATTCATCGTTTGATTAAGATCATTTAACCGGGTATTATAGAATTAAAATGACAAGTTCATCTTAATTATGCATGAAAAGGGGTTTCATAGATTGCACAACATGAGTAAGAACAATTAATTGTCTTTACAGATTAATTATAACATAAAAACAAGTGGATTTTTTATGATTACTTTTGTTTTTTTAATATTGGAAATAAATTTTATTAAGATTTTTTTTAACTGTTGTCATTCACATTGGAATATATTTAACATAAGAAAAAGTCTAGGGGCATTTAACTTTGTTAAATTTTGGCCAGTATGTAACCAGTAAAGAAAAGTGAACCATTGAATGAAATCTCACATCAATCTCACACCATTAAAACCATTATTGAATGGCTATTTGATTGCTACAAATCACAAAAGTTGCTGGCCCCTAGTATTCCTCTTAACATAATTTACGATGGGTAAATATTATCGAAACTAAAGTTCAATACAGTAAAATAATTTTTATAGGAACTGACCCTAAAATACGTTTTTATAACATTATTAACTTTGATTGTCCTTTCGAGAATAATATCTCATTTTTTTATCATAAACAATTTAAGCTGTAGTCTTTTGGATGCAACACCATATTATTGAAGTTTTATATTCTCCTTTTAAAGCAAATATTTTTCTGTTAAAAAATATACCAAGTTTTTATTTTGTGATTCGCGTAGTTAGTTGTACAAAATTTGGAATGTATAAAATGTCATGTATTTAACAAATTCTGCACATTAACAAACAGCTAAAAATATCTCAAACTATTAAATATCAAAATGTCTCACACTATTTAATATCTGAGTGTCTCTTTTTATTAAGAAATTTTAATAAAACATGCATGAAGAATTAAATAATACACTAGGTCTAGTAAATTACAAACATTTCAGTTTTTAAAAATTTTAAAAAGTTATTAAAATTTAGAAGGATTTTGTACTTCTGTATTTATTAAATTATGTAATTTGATTACACAAAATTTAACAAGATAAATATAATGCATGGAAGGTCTATGTTGTAAATTGTTAGAAGATCTTGATACAATTGTGCATGAATTTAAAATCAAATATTCGGTCATACTCGACTAGGATAACAAAAAATATCAAAGAATATAATAATTATTTTCATGTCACAAAAGTCTTAATTTTTATTCAAGAAATTTATCAGAGCAATAACAACTCATTGTTAACAAACAACTTTAATAAAATAACAAATATTTATGCTGTAAATGATAATTAAGAAAATGTATGTTTTTAATATTTTTATTGTAATATGTATGATATCTATATCGTAATTTGTATTTGTGCCATCTTTAAAAAAAATTTAGTTGTGTCTTAAATATTTTTTATATTATTAAATATTCAAACAATATTAAAAGTTTTTGTATTACATAAATATAATTTGTTAAAGTCAAATTTATTTATGATAAGAAAAACAAAAAAGATAAAATAACAATAACCGAAAATTCTTGCCACACAGACCGAGTAGTTAATCAAGTAAAGCTAAGCTTAATTTGTCAAACATGAAAGATATTATTAGTTATTAATAGTTTTCTTAAATTTATATATATAAAATTTAATTATTTTTATTATGTTATATAAAAAAAAACTATTCGTATACTGAAATTAGTCACCGAAATTAACAATTAATATATTTGTACGGAAATACATGTGTGACTTAATTTAAATTTGACTAGTATTTTTATCCAAAATAACATTAAGAGAATATAAATCTCACAAACTTATGTCGGTCCTGATATTGTTGATTATGCGTAAAAAAAATTATAGCATTCAACTACTTTTACAAAAAAGGTTGTAAAGAATAAAAGTCTCCTTTGAATACAACGACTAGGGTCTCCGATCCATAGATACAAAAAAATAAATAATCAATTCTTTAGTTATTATTTTCATATAAAAGAACTTAATTTTTAATTAATAATTAATTTTTATATTCATCATGTAAAATTTGAAAGAATTTAACTTGTATACTCTTATATTTGATTAGGTATTAAGTCTGTTGCATAAATAAAAATAATTTGTTTTTATATTTTCCATTTAAAATTAATATTTGTCACCCTATATATATAAATATAATTACATATTAGCATAAAAAATTTATATCGGTTCTAACTTTTAATAACAATATTAGTATTTTTTTAAATCATATATAATAAATATTTGATAGTATAAAGTAAAAACATAGATAAGAAAGATATCCAATAAAAATTTAAAGCTAAATAAAAAAAATATGCATATAATTATATTTTTTATTTAAATTATATCATATTGTTAATTTTATGTTTTGTAGAACAAAAGAATAGAAAAATTTAGAGAATGACAGAAAAGCGAGAAAAAGATAAAAAAAAAGGAGAAGGAGTTTGTCAATTTTGTAGGTTAAATTAAAATTTTATTTTAGTTACAATAAAACAAATTTGGTAGTACATTTTGATTTGTCAAATTACTAACATAAAATATAAATTATATATAGAGTGCGGCGAATATAGAGAAATAGAAAAGAAACAGAGGCATATAAGAAAACAAATGTCCAATATGAAAAAAACGACTCCGAGAATAGGCATGCGAGTCCGCGATGGAGTGGAGGTGCACCGGCAAAAAAATACCGTCAACATGGCTTACAGTAACCTGAGCGACGCCGACGGAAAAATTAAAGTTGGAGGAATCAGCATGGCTTACAGTAACCTGAGTGACGCCGACGGAAAAATTAAAGTTGAAGGAAGAGGTTAGCTTTTATCCGGCGGCTACGGCACCGTATGGCCGACGGAGAGTCTATGGGCGATGAAAAACGTGGATTTCAGTAGCTGATAGGGTTCAGTTAATGTGAATTTGTCTTTAGTTTTTGAAATTAGTTTCAAGCTCACTTTGCTAATAAAGGAAAACAAAAGAATGAAAATTACTAATTAACTTAGTGTCTTTCGTAATTTAGTTTTACTGTCCGTTAAAAATGAGCTTATTGTTATCAACTTCTTATTAGTAAATGTTATATCAGTTTTGCAATTTTAATTTAACCATAAATTGTTAAAGGATATGTATTTTTTTAAAAATGGGTTAAAAAATAAGTTTCTAACATCATTGTTACATTTTAATTTTAACAAAATGCTACTAAAATGATTTTTTTTTTTTTTGTGACTACTACTAAAATGATTTGATTTTCCATCTCTCTTTACAAATTAATTTAAAGCTTATTGTTTGTGAAATACGATGGAAAATAGGTAACGTGAGGTTTTTTTTCTCTTATGAATCAATATTTTCTAAACGAAAAAAAAAGTCAATAATAACTTAATAAAATAAACAATTAATTAGTCTTAAATTAAAATAATAAAATATATTTTATAAAAGTCATAAAATTAACGATAATTAATTTTTTTATTATTTTAATTTTTCATCTTAAAATATTTAAATTTTTTTATGTATAAAAAATTCATTATTTCTAAAATTCATTATATCATGATTTGGAAGTGGCGTATTGATTTTCGCCTGTTTCTGAGAGACGTAAAAATCGTAGCGGACACCATGACAAAGATGGTGATAAGATCACACTCTCTATATATCGATTTTGTAGTGCCTTACAAGGAGTTTGAGTTGAGTATTCAACGAGACCGTCGTACATCTTGTTAATCTTTTAGGATTTTTTTTCTTTTCTTTTCTGTTTGATTTTTTTTTTGTCACCAAATGACAAAAAAAAAACAATGAGCTTCCTACTAAGTAAGAGATGATTTATATCTACTAATATAATATTACAAGCGGATGAAATCATATATAATAAATATTTGATAGTATAAAGTAAAAACATAGATAAGAAAGATATCCAATAAAAATTTAAAGCTAAATAAAAAAAATATGCATATAATTATATTTTTTATTTAAATTATATCATATTGTTAATTTTATGTTTTGTAGAACAAAAGAATAGAAAAATTTAGAGAATGACAGAAAAGCGAGAAAAAGATAAAAAAAAAGGAGAAGGAGTTTGTCAATTTTGTAGGTTAAATTAAAATTTTATTTTAGTTACAATAAAACAAATTTGGTAGTACATTTTGATTTGTCAAATTACTAACATAAAATATAAATTATATATAGAGTGCGGCGAATATAGAGAAATAGAAAAGAAACAGAGGCATATAAGAAAACAAATGTCCAATATGAAAAAAACGACTCCGAGAATAGGCATGCGAGTCCGCGATGGAGTGGAGGTGCACCGGCAAAAAAATACCGTCAACATGGCTTACAGTAACCTGAGCGACGCCGACGGAAAAATTAAAGTTGAAGGAAGAGGTTAGCTTTTATCCGGCGGCTACGGCACCGTATGGCCGACGGAGAGTCCATGGGCGATGAAAAACGTGGATTTCAGTAGCTGATTAATGTGAATTTGTCTTTAGTTTTTGAAATTAGTTTCAAGCTCACTTTGCTAATAAAGGAAAACAAAAGAATGAAAATTACTAATTAACTTAGTGTCTCACCTAATTTAGTTTTACTGTCCCTAAAAAATAAGTTTATTGTTATCAACTTCTTATTAATAAATGCTGTATTAGTTTTGCAATTTTAATTTAACTATAAATTGTTGCAGAATTTTCATTTTTTAAAATTTTTTAAAAAATGGGTTACAAAATAAGTTGCTAACGTCATTGTTATATTTTAATTTTAACAAAATGCTACTAAAATGATTTTTTTTTGTGACTACTACTAAAATGATTTGATTTTCCATCTCTCTTTACAAATTAATTTAAAGCTTATTGTTTGTGAAATACGATGGAAAATAGGTAACGTGAGGTTTTTTTTCTCTTGTGAATCAATATTTTCTAAATGAAAGAAAAAAGTCAGTAATAACTTAATAAAATAAACAATTAATTAGTCTTAAATTAAAATAATAAAATATATTTTATAAAAGTCATAAAATTAACGATAATTAATTTTTTTATTATTTTAATTTTTTCATCTTAAAATATTTAAATTTTTTTATGCATAAAAAATTTATTATTTCTAAAATTCATTATATCATGATTTGGAAGTGGCGTATTGATTTTCGCCTGTTTCTGAGAGACGTAAAAATCGTAGCGGACACCATGACAAAGATGGTGATAAGATCACACTCTCTATATATCGATTTTGTAGTGCCTTACAAGGAGTTTGAGTTGAGTATTCAACGAGACCGTCGTACATCTTGTTAATCTTTTAGGATTTTTTTTCTTTTCTTTTCTGTTTGATTTTTTTTTTGTCACCAAATGACAAAAAAAAAACAATGAGCTTCCTACTAAGTAAGAGATGATTTATATCTACTAATATAATATTACAAGCGGATGAAATATTGAAAACTCAATTTTTTAACATATATGATTTAAAATACTGTGAATCAAACGACAGTAAAGTCTTTTAAATATTATTTGAATTTAGCTGCTCTTAGTTTTTTATTATATTTTTATTTGTAATAAGAAGAAAATACATGATATAATTAATGAGTATATTTTTAACAAATGCTTTTAAAATGAATATATTAAAATATAATAAATATAACCGTTAATTTAACATTTATCAATGGATAATTACCAAAAACAAAAAAATATTGAATAAATAATATAATTTCATGAAATACAGACTAATTTATACTATTAAAAGAAAAATAAAATAAAAAATAAATATATAATTATAATTTTCTATATGTGGTACGATGTTTTTTTAAAACATAATAAGCCATAATATTCTCATACATAAAAATGTAAAATTTAATATTACTCTTTTTTGGGTTTATTTCTATACAAAGAATAATAATAATAGAAAAGAATAATATGTGATACAATTAGAGAATTTAAGTAAAATACTAATTGATAACTTAAAAAAATAATGAAACTAAAGATAACTTAATAAATCAAACATAAAATAAAAAAATACAATATTATTTTTTATGAGAATTATATAAAATTAATAATTTGGTAATAATTTTTGTTTATTTGAATAAAATCGAAAATGAGTTCTACATGCTTTTGGAAATATGAGAGTTTTGATTATTATAGAACCCATGGTTATATATATATATTCCAAAAATAGAAAAATTTAAATCTATGATCTCTAATTGAGTATGAAAAAATTATGCCATTTGAGTGATAGTTCGTTAGCGTCGAAAGAGTCTTGATTATTATAGAATTTTACAATTTATTATTTCATACGTCATATATATTATTATTTTATATTTGACATTTCAGAATTATAGTAATATAAAATTATGAAAAAAACAAATGGCACTAAATTGAGAACCTCCATAACCATAATTAATCTTAATTTTTAAAGGGTAAAAAATACGTTAAATTATTACCTTTTTTTTAATTTTGGTGTTTTCATCCATATTGGCCTCTACAAATTATTGTATGGTTTATGTCTAAAGTCCAAAATTCATTTATTTATCTTTTTTGGTTGGAGACCAAACAGGCTTTTAATTTGATTAGTTTTTGTCCACACACTTATTGGCCCACCTAGCATAAAAGATGTTTGACCTGTAAAATTACATAATTGTCCATGCGGTAAACTTTTTGAAGTTACCGTACTTATCTAAAAGCCAGTTACATAATGCAACATTGATTCACTACATTCACAAAATTCTTCTTGCCACTTGTCCTCAAATTATTGGCTGATCAAATCTTGGGCATTCTTAGCCACTACTATCCATGCTACCACAGAACTCACCATATAATTAACCATACAAATATTTTTATTTGTATTGGATTGAATTAAATTATTAATTTAATTCACAATTATCATTGTTTTTCTATACTTTCTCAAATACTAATATATGATATAAGAGAAGCATAAAACATGACTAAGAGAATATAGTGTACTATAAACTATAAATTTTTTGTTGTATATGATTGTGTAACTATTAAATGTATTCATGTATAAAAAAATGAGATCAAAATTTTTAAACCTTATAACATCCTAAATTTAATCCTTATAACATCCTCAAAATTTTGGATGCTTTTGTAGGATCTAGAGACAAAAAAAAAAAAAAAACAAAATTGTGGTGATTCTTTTTCTATTGAGTCATGATGTTCAAGAGATGATCTTGTTTTGATCATGCACCTAAATAAGCTCTCCACACCAATTTCAATGCTTTCAAAGGCATCCTCCAAAACCTCCAATCTGTCAGATGCTATCTGCATGCTGGAACCATGAGCACCATCATTGAGAAGGGTGCTTAAAGTTGAATCCACCAATTGCAATTCATTCAAATTCTCTTCCTTTGTTAATCAATTTGTTCATCCATTTGGTTTCCTTGGACTTTGAAGGAGGACCAGCCAAGAATGAGAGAAGGAATTGGAAGACAAACATGTTCATTGCAATCACTTCTTCCTTGTCTTCTTTGAAAAGGAACTGTACTTAGATACACTTTTTTCAATGCATGAATCAACCTTTCTTCTTCTAAGAGCAGAGTGAAGGGATTGCACATTCTCCTTGATCTGCATCATCTTCTAAGAAGCATGGGTGAGATCCATTTGGCAAACTATTTGCTTGCCATGTTTGCTATTAAGTTCTTGTTTATTAAAGGAAGCTGAATGTGGATGTGGTGTTACCAAGTCTCTTGAGTCTCATTCTATATATACCATAGGACATAGGAAAAGCCACTAAATGATTCATAGATGAATAATGCTTCTAAAAGGCATCAACATACACTGACATACAACTCACCAATCATGTGATTCATGCATGATGCATTGAAATCCTTGGTATATGTGAAGCTTGTCACATCTCTTCCAAATATTATTCTCTTATTATTATTATTATATGGTGCTACCTATCATGTCCTCTTAGTGTTTGCAATCAGAAGACCTCATTAGTCATAGGAATGAGAGACATGAATACTACATGTTATTTGTGGACACACTTCAAAATTACTCTACTGCTACTAATCTGCTCATCAGTATGTTTTCTTATTCTCAACAAACTTACACATATTAAACCATTCTTCATATCACAAAATGTGGATCTTAACTTTGCAAAGATGTGTAATTTAATCCATGTTCCACAGTTCCAACCTCACGATTTTGAGACAATCTCTGAAGAAGCATGGATTATATTATATCATGCCAGATAATACACTTCTGAGTTTCAAAACTATTTCACTTTGAAAAATTTGCTGCAAAACTATCACATGTTAGGCAGAGCTGGGACAAACTTACCATATTCCAAGAAAATAATGCATGCTTCACATTCTTTCTACACATGATTAAGATTGGTGAAATGTATTATCTCTTAAGTTGGTCTATGGAATCAAATTATGAATAATTGAATAGAACCTATATAAGGAGACGTGTCAAAGGGCTTAGACTACAGAAAACAAACACCATTGAGTTTCCTCCAAAAGAAAGGAAAAGAACAATGGCAAGCAAATTGCATGTTCGATCAAACAGTTTGCCAAATGGATCTCATCCATGCTCCTCAAGAGTGCAAGAGCAGTTGAACAACCTCAGGAACTTTGAAGCAACCTGCACATCTGAGTCGGTTGTCAAAGGCTTGTCCTTGTTGGAAGATATATACTTCTCAATGTCGGTTCAACCCAGAAGGCCATTTCTGATAATCAAAGTGAGAAATGCTTCCAAGAGATCTTGGATGTGTGTGGCATCGCAAGGGACACTGTCATGCAGATCAAGGAGAATGTACAATCCCTTCATTCATCTCTTAGAAGAAGAAAGGGAGACTCATGCATTGAAAAGAGCATAGCCGAATACAATTCCTCCTCAAAGAAGATGAGGAAGAATGTCAACAAGTTGATCACATCTTTGAAGCACCTACAAAGCAAATATGGATCTTAAATCAGCATCAAGATCTTAGCATTCTAAGCGAAGTGATAGCAATGAACATGTGTGTCTTCCAATGTCTGCTATCATTCTTGAGTGGTCCTTCAAAGTCAAAGGCAAGCAAATGGATGAACAAGTTGATGCAAAAGGAAGAAGTGAACTCAGAGAGTGGCAATGAATTGCAATTGGTGGATGCAGCTTTGAACACCCTCTTAAATGAAGGTGCTAAAGGCTCCCAGATTCAAGCTTCCAATGAACAATTAGAGGCTTTGGAGATTGCTATTGAAAGCATTGAGAGTGGATTGGAGAACTTATTTAGGCGCATGATTAAGACTAGAACATCCCTTTTGAACAAATTATCCCAATAGAATACACACTATCTTCAGAATACCAATTTTGAATAGCAAATACTATATGAATGTGCTCCTGCCTAGTGAACAAAACAATTAATATCCAGTTATTAGATTTGACTTTAAGGCTTCAAGTAAAAAAAATTAAAAAAAATCAAATTTCCCAAATTTATTAACCTGCTAACTTGAAATAAATCTATAGCAGCTTTTACTGTTCATATTTTTATCAAGATTAGTCACAAAACTCTTCTTTTATTTGCTAATAAACAGAAGAAACTTGATTGAATTTGAAAATATTGAAACAAATTAAGAGCATGTACTCTTGAATCAACATCAAGATCTTAGCATTCCAGGAAAGTGATAGTGATGATTGATGAACATGTCTGCCTTCCAAGAAAGAGAGATCATTTTGTGAAAAATGTTAACGCTTTTATTTAATCACATATCCAAAATTTTAAAATCCTTAAGGTAGTAGATAATTGAGTTAAATACTTTTAATTCTATAATAATAAATTATTAGAAAGAAATTATGATAATAAGGGATACATGACTTAAGAACTACTCCAGTGCTGCTAATCTGCACATCATTATGTTCTCTTAATCTTAACAAACTTATCTGTCATATATATTATTACCATTCTCCATATCACAATCCAGATCCCAGCATCTCAAAAATTTGTAATTTAATCCAATTTTGCAGACCTACAACCCCCTCATATTGAGACAATCTCTGAAGCAGCATCAACTATATATTATTTGGAATCAAAGAGGGTAATGTACTAATGTGGAACAAGTTGAGGCACATTAGGTGGTGTCATTTAATAAACTTTGAAACCATGTAACTTTCAATAATGTTATTGTTATTGTTAGGCAGAGATGTGACAAGCTTAACATATTCCAATAAAGTATATGCATGATCCACATGCTTTCTGGTTATAAGATAGGTGAGTTGTAATGTTTCTTGTGTTAGGCTATGGAATCAAATCATGAATAATTGAATAGCCCCTATATAAAGAGTTTCAATGGACTTGGACTGCAGAACACAAGCATTGAACTCACTCCAAAAAAAGAGTAGTGACAATGGCAAGCAAGTTGCATGTTCGATCAAACAGTTTGCCAAATGGATCTCATCCATGCTCCTCCAGAGTAAGAGATCAATTGAACAACCTCAAGGCTTTCGAAGCAACTTGGACGTCTGAGTCAATTGTCACTAGCTTGTCCTTTTTGGAAGATGTATACTTTTGTTTGGATGATCTTGTCAATGTTGCATCAACCCAAAAGGTCATCTCTCAACAACAAGGTGACAAATGCATTGAAGAAATCTTGGATGGATCCATGAAGGTCTTGGATATATGTGGCATCACAAGGGACACAGCTATGTAGATCAAGGAGAATGTGCAATTCCTTCATTCAGCTCTTAGAAGGAGAAAGGTTGATTCAACCATCGAAACAAGCATAGCTGAATTGCAATTGGTGGATGCAACTTTGAACATCCTTTAAAAGAAGGTGCTAATGGTTCCAACATGAAAGTAGGACATGAGCAATTAGAGGCTTTGGAGATTGCAATTGAAGGCATTGAGATTAGAGTAGAAAGCTTATTTAGGAGCATGATTAAGACTAGGACATCCTTTTTTGAACATATTATTCCAATAGAGACTATGTTCAACATAAAGCAATTCTGTACATATGTATATAACAAACACAATGCAATACTTATACAATCAAATCAAATTCACAGAAAAGTTTATACTTTCATTACAATTGCAGAGTATAGCCAGTTGTATAGTGGATTAATTGCTTGTATTAATTTTATCTTCAAAAACAAAAGTATTAACTTTTCACTCCATCTTTTGTTCTAAATTATTTGCACCAACCAATATTATAGACATAATAAATATAGTGCATGAAGTTTTCTTTTGTATTTTTTGTTATTTACTTTTGTTATTTGAACATAATCTAATTAAAGAGAAAGCATGTTCACTTGTCCCTCATGCATCAATCAACTTGTTCATGTTCATTGCTATGACTTTCCTTAGAATATTAACATCTTGATGCTCAAAATATGCTTGTTTTGATACTTGAATCTCCTTGATCCTTCTAAGAGCAGCTCAAATGTCATAATGAACGTGATATCATGTGCATGATTCTCTTTATATTCATGAAATTTCTACCAAACATTACTGGCTTTTGTTTTCTCTTCTATTTCTCTATATTACATATTAAACGAACTCATTATAATTTCTTTTCATATGCAATTTTTTTCTTTTGGTTTCTAAATTTTAGGGTATTAAATATATAAATAGTTTTTCAAAAATAATACGTATGTATCAAATATCAACCACTAAATTAGTACAAAATACATATTAAAAATATAAACACATATCATGTATATTTTTTGTGAGCATGGTTGATATTTTTATTTTATTTACAAAAATATTATGTGCACACTAAAAATCAGTGATAATATATTTATATATATTTTATTTTGATTTCTTATGAAATCTGTTGACAAAAAGCTAATCCGTCTGATTTTTTATAGAGGCCCAATTTTTTAATCGGGCCAAATTCTATCTATTTATAGTTCTGTGGAAAGCAGAGATCAAAGCCTGATCATGAAGCAGGCCTAGGCCTACCAAAAGAATTTATTTCTTTTTGATACTTTATAAAATAGAAATCTACATATCAACTATGCCCATAAAATCCGGTCCAATAAAAATATAATAATAATAAGTTGAAGACGACCCATCACAAAAAATATAGAAGACGACCATAGTCTCTTAACAAAAATACAAGGAGCATAATCATGCACAAAAATTTATTAGAAAAAAAAAGTAAGGGAAGATAATAGTATAAATGTATAATACCGTTCATTTTCCGGCTAATTTTTTTAGTAATAGCTTGGAGGACAAGAGGTGTGTGTTATACATAATTATGGAGAGTAGGTGTGTTTCTTATGAATATAGAGATAATTTTTTTTAAATTAGAAACTAGTCAAACTACAAATTGAAATTTCAGATTTAGGTGGTGTTAAAAAACTGAGAGTCAAATTTTGGGTGAAAATAGAAAATTGAGGGTCAGTTTTGGATAAAATAACAAAAAAAAATTTAGAAAACCCAAATTGAAGGGTCTGATTTGCAAGTTTAAGAAATTTTTCAGCATTAAAATATAAATCTAATCCTCAGATTTGTAAATTAAAAAAATAAAAAATAAAAACTATAAATCTAACCCTCAGATTTATAGTATTTATACAAAATAAAAATATACTAAGATTTCACATTATTAAAAAACACCATAAAATCCAATAACTGAGTGTTACACTAAAATTTTTTTCATATCCAAAAAAATTAGCCAATAAATCTATCCAAAATTTTTCTTATGTCTTTTTCTTATACGGTAGTAACCCAATAGACACTCGTTAACAGATTAGTATTTGCAGCGACGGGACATAGGATGTTTAGAACCTCACGGATGAGCTCCGATTCCAGCTGAACACACTGACGGCGACTCCCACAAAATTAGGTCTTGCTCTTCATTCACTCCTTTCTTGACAACTCCATTGTCTTTCCTCAATGTATTCTTCTATTTCCGATTCCAATTTGTGATTAACAAGAGTTGAGTGCTTTGCTTTATTCCATTGCCAAATTCTTGACGCCCCTCTCCAATGCTACTTTGTCGTTGTTCCTAGTCTCGCCCTCGTTCCTCTCAAATCGAATCATCTGGTGGTGACGGAGTACCAAACCAGGGTTGAGTGAGCCTCACTGTCTCCGGCACTCAAGATAATGCAGAGATTTTTGAGAAAAACATTGTTTTTCTTTAAAAATTTAATTTTTTTCAAATTTCCTTGACATGTTCATTAATAGTTATTAGACATGAAAATACACTATCCTAGCTATTTTCTACTAGTTTCGAGATGTGTTCACCACATTCACTACCACTCAATCATAAGTCCTCCGAATTTGATAATAGTAGCAGTTGCACAGCAATGCCACATCAAAAGACCATTTTGGCCTTATTTGCCTTCAATATAGTACAGAAAAGGATGTAAATGATGAAAACTACGATGAGTTTGCTTCTGATGTGAAAAGAGTTTATAAAATATTGAGAAAATACTATTCTAGGGATCCCAAATTGGAGCTTGCTTTGAAATAATCTGGAATTGTTGTGAGGCCTGGATTAATTGAGTGCATATTGAATAGATGCGGTGATGCCAGAAATTTGGCGTATAGATCCTATGCATGAGTTTTAAGCAGTCAAATTATCAATACAGTCAAGAAGTTTACAAAGCTATGATTAATGTTTTGGGCAAAATGCAGAAATTTGGAGCTATTTGGGCACTAATTGATGAAATGAGGCAAGAGAATCCTATATTAATTTCTCCACAGATGTTTGTTATTCTAAAGAGGAAGTTTGCTTCTGCAAGGATGGTTCAGAAGGCCATTGAAGTATTAGATGAAAAGCCCAATTACAGATGTGAGCCTGATGAATATGTTTTTGGGTGTTTGTTGGATGCATTGTGCAAGAATTGTAGCATTAAGGAAGCCGCTTCACTTTTTGAGGACATGAGATATCAATTTCTTCCAACCATCAAACATTTCACTTTCTTGTTGTACGGTTGGTGTAGAGAAGGAAACTTATGGAAGAAAAATATTTGTTGGTGCAGATGAAGGATGCAGGCATTGAACCAGATATCATTATTTATAACAATTTGCTTAGTGGTTAGGCTCTAGCTGCGAAAATGGGGGATGCTTATGATCTTTTGAAGGAGATGAGAAAGATAGGTTGTGGACCAAATGCAACCTTGTACAGAACTTTGATCTAGTCACTATGCATACATAAAAAATTGAAGGAGGAAATGCGGTTATTTGTTGAGATTAATAGAAATGGCTGTGATGTGGATGCCATAATCTATACAACATTGATTAGTGGGTTTTGCAAGTGAAAAAGATTGAAAGAGGTTATGAGCTTTTGGATCGGATGATACAACAAGGCCTTGTGCCAAATCAACTGACTTATCATCATCTCATGTTGGCCCATAAAAAGAAGGAAGAACTGGAGGAGTATATGGAACTCGTGAATGAGATGCACAAGATTGGTTGCCCTCCAGACCTTAACATCTATAATACGGTTATTAGGTTGGTTTGCAGGTTGGGAGAGATCAAGGAAGGTGTTCGGCTTTGGAATGAAATGGAAGCAAGTGGGATTAGTCTAGACATTAACACCTTTGTCATGATTATTAATGGCTTTCTTAATCAAGCTTGTCAGATTGAAGCTTGTGAACATTTCAAGGAGATGGTTGACAAAGGAATTTTTACTACCCCTCAGTACGGTACATTGAAGGAGTTGATGAATTTCCTTTTAAGAGCTCAAAAGCTTGAACTGACTAAAGATACTTAAAATTGTATCACATCTACCAAAGGGTGTAAGCTGAATATGGATGCATGGACAATATGGATTCATGCACTCTTTTCAAATGGGCATGTGAAGGAAGCTTGTTCCTTCTGCATAGACAAATTGGATCAGGGGTTAATGCCACAGACAATTTGCAATAGAGATCGCTGAAAAGGTGAGGAAAATGGTTGCTGATCAAAAGATCAATTTCAAGATGTACAAGTGGAGAGGAGAGAGGGACTTCAAAGAAAAAGCAAAGGAGAAAAAGGATGGGAAGAAGAGGAGGGTTAGGCAACGCCATTGAGGTGGAAGCCGTCAGAAATCTAACTAACACATTATAAATTTCACTAGTGAAGCTTGACATACATTCTAGAGGTTTTCCAAACGAGACTCTCATTTTGGACCCGAATTTGGTGAAGCAATTTAATTGGATGAAAATGAATGATGTTATTTTGGTTTGATTCAAGGCATGATCGAAGACATAGGAGAAGTTGCTTCGTTCTTTGAGGTATCAATTTCTAAGTTTTACTTAATGCCTTAATGGGTAGATATTGAGGCAAGGAGTGGTTTGCATTTTAAATTTGACAAAGGTTTATGAATGCAATTGAATGCTTTATATTAAGCTTATTATTACTTTTTTTTTAGTGTGAAAAAGGGCTTGTATCGTAGCATCGTTAGTATTGTATTACAGATTATTTGTTAAAATTTTTTAATATATGTTACTTTTTTTATTACTTCTCTAACAAAGGATTTGACCATCCACTTCACCATATCACTACTACCACCCATATACCTAGGAGTGTATTGTCCCGCCCCCAGAATTTTGAAAAACACTATAAAATCAAGTAACTGTGTGTTACACCAAAGTTTTTCCCATATCCAAAAAAACTAGCCAATAAATCTATCCAAGATTTTTCTTATGTCCGTTTTTTTATACGGTAGTAACCCAATAAGCACCCGTTAACAGATTAGTATTTGCAACGGCGAGATATGGGACGCTGAGAACCTTACGGATGAGCTCTGGTTCCAGCTGAACACACTGACGGCGACTCCCACAAAATTAGGTATTGCTCTTCGTTCACTCCTTTCTTGGCATCTCCATTGCCTTTTCTCAAGGTATGCCTCGATTTCGAATTCCAGTTTGTGAATAACAAGAGTTGGGTGCTTTGCTTTATTCCACTGCCAAATTCTTGATGCCCTTCTCCAATGCTACTTTGTCGTGTTCCTAATCTCACCCTCGTTCCTATCAAATCGAATCATCTGGCAACGGCGGAGTACCAAATTAAGGTTGAGTGAGCCTCACTGTCTCCGGCATTCAAGAAAATGCAAAGATTTTCGAGAAAAACATTGCTTTTCTTCAAAAAAGTTAAATTTTTTCAACTTCCCTTGACAAATTCATTAACAGTCATTGGACAAGAAAATACACTATCTCAATTGTTTTCTACTAGTTTTTGAGGCGTGTTCACCACCACTCAATCATAAGTCCTTAGAATTTGATAATAGTAGCAACTGCATCAGCAGTGCCGCATCAACAAGGCATTTTGGCCTTATTCTCCTTCAATGTAGTCCAGAAAAAGTTGTAAATGACCAAAGATACGATGAGTTTGCCTCTGATGTGGAAAAAGTTTATAGAATATTGAGAAAATACCATTATAGGATTCCCAAATTGGAGCTTGCTTTGAAAGAATCTGGAATTGTTGTGAGGCCTGGATTAACTGAGCGCATCTTGAATCGATGCGGCAATGCTGGGAATTTGGCATATAGATTCTACGCATGGGCTTCTAAGCAGTCCAATTATCAACACAGTCAAGAAGTTTACAAAGTTATTATTAAGGTTCTGGGCAAAATGCAGCAATTTAGAGCTGTTTGGGCACTAATTGATGAAATGAGGCAAGAGAATCCTATGTTAATTTCTCCAAAGATGTTTATTATTTTGATGAGGAAGTTTGCTTCTGCAAGGATGGTTCAGAAGGCCATTGAGGTATTAGATTAAATTCCCAATTACAGATGTGAGTTTGATGAATATGTTTTCGGGTGTTTGTTGGATGCATTGTGCAAGAATGGTAGCATTAAGGAAGCTGTTTCGCTTTTTAAGGACATGAGATATCGATTTCCTCCAACCATCAAACATTTCACTTCCTTGTTGTATAGTTGGTGTAGAGAAGGAAAACTTATGGAAGCAAAACATGTGTTGGTGCAGATGAATGATGCAGGCATTGAACCGGATATCGTTGTTTATAACAATTTGCTTAGTGGTTATGCTCTAGCTGCAAAAATGGGGGATGCTTATGATCTTTTGAAGGAGATGAGAATGATAGGATGTGGACCAAATGCAACCTTGTACAGAATTTTGATCTAGTCACTATGCATACATAAAAAATTGGAGGAGGAAATGCGGTTATTTGTTGAGATTAATAGAAATGGCTGTGATGTGGATGCCATAATCTATACAACATTGATTAGTGGGTTTTGCAAGTGAAAAAGGTTGAAAGAGGTTATGAGCTTTTGGATCAGATGATACAACAAGGCCTTGTGCCAAATCAACTGACTTATCATCTTCTCATGTTGGCCCATAAAAAGAAGGAAGAATTGGAGGAGTATATCGAACTCGTGAATGAGATGCACAAGATTTGTTGCACTCCGGACCTTAACATCTATAATACGGTTATTAGGTTGGCTTGCAGGTTGGGAGAGATCAAGGAAGGTGCTCGGCTTTGGAATGAAATGGAAGCAAGTGGGATTAGTCTAGGCATTAACACCTTTCTCATGATGATTAATGGCTTTCTAAATCAAGCTTGTTAGATTGAAGCTTGTGAACATTTCAAGGAGATGGTTGACAAAGGAATTTTTACTAGCCTTCAGTACGGTACATTGAATGAGTTGATGAATTCCCTTTTAAGAGCTCAAAAGCTTGAACTGACTAACGATACTTGAAATTGTATCACATCTTGTCCATGCACCCATATTCAGCTCACCATTTGGTAGATGTGATACAATTCCAAGTATCTTTAATCAGTTCAAGCTTTTGAGCTCTTAAAAAGAAATGAGTAATACCTCAAATAGGTCTCCAAAGAATTTATGGTCGGACAGATTTGTCCCCAACAAAATTTAACTAAAATTTTGACCCTGACGTTTTTAGTTATACACCAGATACGTCTTCATGGTAGTTTGACCCGGTCAGAATGTCCTATGTGGAGATTAACGGGCTGACGTGTCAGGTTAACTGCCACGTGTCACCTCCAGGACAATTTGGTCCCCATCCAAGCTGGACAAAATAATGTTGTATTGGATCTTGAGGCAAACGACGTCATTTCATAAAGGACAAATTTGTCCCCACCATGGAAGACAGAGTTGCAAAACAACGACGTTTTAAATGGGGGACTGATGAGCGGATAATTTGTACGCTTTTTGGCATTGTTTTTAGTATGTTTTTAGTATGATTCAGTTAGTTTTTAGTATATTTTTATTAGTTTTTAGCTAAAATTCACTTTTCTGGACTTTACTATGATTTTGTGTGTTTTTCTGTGATTTCAGGTATTTTCTGGCTGAAATTGAGAGTCCTGAGCAAAAATCTGATTCAGAGACTGAAAAGGACTGCAGATGCTGTTGGATTCTGACCTCCCTGCACTCGAAGTGGATTTTCTGGAGCTACAGAAGCCCAATTGGCGCGCTCTCAACGGCGTTGGAAAGTAGACATCCTGGGCTTTCCAGCAATATATGATAGTCCATGCTTTGCCCAAGATTTGATGGCTCAAACTGGCGTGGCAAATCAGCCTCAGAAATTCCAGCGTTTAACGCTGGAACTGGCATAAAACTTGGAGTTAAACGCCCAAACTGGCATAAAAGCTGGCGTTTAACTCCAGAAAAGGTCTCTACACGAAAATGCTTCATTGTTCAGCCCAAACACACACCAAGTGGACCCAGAAGTGGATTTTTACGTCATTTACTCATTTCTGTATACCCTAGGCTACTAGTTTACTATTAATAGGATCTTTTGACATTGTATCTGCACCTCATGACACTTTACACGTTTCTTTGTGTACTTTCCATGGCATGAGTCTCTAAACCCCATGGTTGGGGGTGAGGAGCTCTGCTGTGTCTTGATGGATTAATGCAATTACTACTGTTT